>NC_060954.1:41626978-41636634 GCF_022045245.1 Lucilia cuprina
ATAGTCTAGTCTATAGTCTAGTCTATAGTCTAGTCTATAGTCTAGTCTATAGTCTAGTCTATAGTCTAGTCTATAGTCTAGTCTATAGTCTAGTCTATAGTCTAGTATATAGTATAGTCTATAGTATAGTCTATAGACTAATTTATAGTCTAGTCTGTAGTCTAGTCGATAGTCTAGTCTATAGTCTAGTCTTTTGTTTAGTCTATAGTCTAGTCTTGTCTATATTCTAGACGTAAGCCTAGTCTATGGTGTAGTCTATATAGTACAATCATTACTCTTATATATAATCTAGTTTAAAGCTAAAGTTTTCAAATCCGATATGTCTACTTTGAGGTTTTATTGATAGTTGTTGTAGTCTCAGTTGTAATCGAGCTGCCAGAATTCTTGTATCTTATGTGTATTTATATTTGCTTTGTATTTCTTTCTTTTGTATTTTATGGCCAAGGAATTTTACACAAATAGCAAAAAAAAAAAAAAAACAGACTGACATGTTAGCCAAGAATACATATATAAAATTGCTATTGAATTAAATAATATAGGAAACTGTAAAAATGTGTAATGAGCTATGGTTTATTAGACAAATATTAAAGTGCTGGATTTATTGTATGCAGCAGAATAAAAATATATTTCAAAAGATACCTTGATTTAGTCATGGTTAAATTAATGAGCTTTCATAAGACACTGATAATATTGTTTCAATAAAATATATTTTTGGTAGCTACAATTATTATGTAAAATCTGTATACTATATTTTTTATACTTATGTTTTTTTTTTGATGTTTCTTGAGTTATAACGCTTAAATATTACTTCATTAAAAAGAAACGGTTTAAAAACGAAAAACACGACATTTTGAAAATAATCTTAATTGCCAATCTTATTGTAATTGATATGTATGCTGAAATTTCAACACCCTTAAATCAACTTAAATGTTTACAGAGAAAATCCTATCAAAAGTATACATACCTTAACCGACACTTTAGTGAGCGTGCATGTGTTTTAATGCCATAAGCTTAATGGTATTTTGCTTTAAATAACATGAAAATCATAATAAATAAGGTTGTAAAAAGATACAACAGAAGAATGTTTTAAATTTTCCGACATTTTCCAATTACCGGTATGTGGATATTTTTTTGGAAGCTTTGCTGATAATTTTCTAAAATTGTAGATTATTTAGTATGAAAAGTGGACAGACTAGCATTAGAGGCACCTTCTATATAAATTATATACAAAAATTCGTTCATATTAATCTCAAATGAACATTGTTAAGGCGAAATAATAGACTTTCTTCTGGGGGATGGTGGATTGGATCGCTCATATGAATAAAATAGAAAAATTCGTATATCTGAGTATAACGGGCGGACTTCCAATGGGGTACTTGGTACGTCCTTTATGAATTAAATACAAAATTTCGTTTAACTGGAAAAAAAATTTACACAAATTACTTTAATATTCATCTGAACAATTTGAAGGAAAAAAGGCGTACTTTCATGTGGTTAGCTTGAAGCCCCCACATGAAATAAATAGAAAAGTTCGTATATCTTAGAAATTATTAGAGCTAGAACCTTAAAATTTTAAATGAAGAACTTTGTCATTCATATGAACATTTAGAGAATAATGGGCGGTTATATGAGAGAAAATTTAAGACACATTCTCCAGATCGAGGTCAAGGGAAATCTTTTGCTACACTTACAGCTTTAAAGTGGGAGACTAAATGGGTATAAGATTCAAAATTAAAATCCCTGTAAGCAAGAAATACTACTGCCTACCTAAACAAAACGTAATTTAAAGTTGTAAGTCCGTATCATAGAAAATGTAAAATGGATTGAACTAAATATGGCGCCAACATTGTTAAACATATTTTACTATGAATCAGCTAAGTAATAGTTTTCGGTGATAAACTTTGCCAATGGATGTTACTTACTTATTATAAAGAGAAAGGATCTTGAGGATGTTAAACGACGGCGACAAAAACCATCGATGCAACGAGGGTCGAAACACATGACATAATAATGTAATATTGAGTGGAATCATCAAGGACCTTATGCAAAAACGATTAATAAAGTTAACACGGGTTTATAACACATTTTTCCATATAAAAACAGGTTATAACAACCATTGCTAACTTAATAATCGTTTATGCACAAGGCGGTAAATCTAAACGGATTTTTCAACTTTGAAAGAATCTCTTTAGTATTTCCCAACTTTTGACGAAATTATGTCTAAATACATTGTGAATGATGCCTCAGAAATACCGATTAAAAAATTCTAAGTTCAGGTAAGTAAGCTTTAGAACATTGGATGATAATTCCATATAAAGTGCTACTGTTAGTGATATATGCTTTTCTACGATGTAATATACATTTTTCTTTTACCTAACCACAGATCAAGTTTAGGTCTTTTGATAATTGATCGAACTTATAAAAGTTTTCTATGATCAGATACTCACATAAGAATCGAAGAATGAGAATGGAAATTCAAATTTCTGTTGCATTGTAATTCCCCTCCGTGTGTTAGAGGTGGGGTTGGAGGTAGCACTTTTTACACTTATATAGCTTCTGGTATAGACAACCTTCGTTTAGATAGAGTATATTTTCCCAATTATACTGTTAAGTTTACAGTTGACTTTGCCGTTAATGAAGTTTTAAGCGAACATCCATATTTAACATCAAAGCTATTCATACCAGACTAGACATTATTTTAAATAGATTTTAAATATGTACCTTATATATAAAATACTAAATATGTACATATTTAGGTTTATATATACTTGCTCAATTTTGTAGTCTACAATATATATCTTCTTTTACTTTAAACACTTGAAATTGATAAAGTATAACGACGAGTACAATTTCTACTAAAGACTTTTCAAGAACAAGTAACTCGTGGTACTCTTAACTGAACCCAGCAAACAAATGTTTATGTGTGAATTATGGTGCAGTAACAAATAGTAGAGCTTTATTAGATGTTTTCTTAGATCCGGTATACATATATAATATAAGAGTAATAATATTACATTAAATACCCGATAGTCTTGGTTATTTTATGTAATAGCAAATTGTAAGTTATTATTAGACTCATTCTTAGTAATTCAGAAGGTATTTAGTTAATATTGCAAAATAAGTTTTTAAGCAAGTACAAGGATAAATATAATGAAATATTTCATATTATTTACTGATTTCCTCAACTTCTTTAAAACTCGTGCTATCGTTATGAATTTGCAAAAAAATGTTCGTTGTATAAGTATGTGTGTTTTAAAACAGAACAGAATTTCATACATTTTAAAGGAAACTGTTAATACCTCGAACATGCTGCTTGTGTTTTGCTTGTATTTTTAAAGAAAATTCAATTTTATTATTGGAAAATTCAATTTCATTGGCTGTCACCAGCAGAAAAAATCAACAATAAAACAAACACTTAAAAAATGCGCATTAACTCTATAATTTGTACTTTATCAGGATCCATCACGTACATATACATACATATGTATGCTACTTAGTTCCAATAAAGAAGTGATAATGAGTTTTCTTATCATGTAATGCAACAAAACTAATGAGCAATATCATCAGCATTATCAGTGACGCTATTGATGTAGCTGTCTACTATGGTAGAAACAAGTAGGAAAGTATAGTCGGGCATGGCCGACCATATAATACCCTACACCATGAGTATATTTTTAACATTTTTATTTTTTATAAAGAAACTTTTATGTTGAATATTACCATAAATCAAAAATATTTAAGCAATTTATTGATAAAAAATTAAAATTTCTATATGAGGCTTTATATAGGTCAAATATGGGCCGATCCTCGGTAAATTTGGGAAAAGGATATATTTTTAAATAACAGTTAGTTTTGTTGAGCTTCATTGCGATACAATTTTAGACGTTTAAGACATTTTTTGAAGGGGAGTTTGTATGGGGGCTAGGGTCAAATAAGTGCCGATCCTTGCGAAAATCTGCAGTGCCATTTATACTTATATAAAACTTATTTGTGCCAATTTTTAGAGAGATAGTAGAATATTTGACGTAATTATGGCATAAAAAGTTCATATCGGGAGGTACGGTTGTATGGGGGCTAGGTGAAATAATGGACCGATTTCAACCATTTTCAATAGGCTTCGTCCCTGTGCCAAAAAACATGCTTGGTCCAAATTTCATCAAATTATCTTGAAAATTGCGGCCTGTACCTTGCGCACAAGGTTTACATGGACAGCCAGCCAGCCGGACAGACGGACGGACGGACGGACATGTCTTAATCGACTCAAAAAATGATTCTGAATCGATCGGTATACTTAAAGGTGGGTATTGGACCAATATTTTTGTATGTTACAAACATCAGCACAAACGTATAAAACCCTCCCCACTATAGTGGTGTAGGGTATAAAAAGTGGACCAATTTTATGTCAAGTAAATACTTTTTAAGGAAATATTGTGCCTTTTGAAACAATAATGTTAGAAAAATTTTGTAGTTCTTGCTGGTTTTAGTATTTTTTTTTTTTTTTTTGAATGAATGAAAAATTGGAAACACCACATATAGAATAGGATTACAAGACGGATTTGTATAATCCGCCCTAAGGCAATTTATGGAACTATTAGAAAAAGTCATACAACTTGACATGGAAAAGGAATAACAGAACCAATATCCTCTCTATTTTTTAAATGTTGAGTAGAATAGAATTGAATCAAATCATGTTAAAAGAAATTAACGAAAAAAACAGATCATTGTCGTTATCAAAACTACTGGGTCCAAAATAAACAACAAATATTTCCAACACTCCTCTATACACATAGTTCGTCTGACATAAGCCTTAAATAAAATATATATTTTTTTATGTTTTCTCGAAATTTGTTTTTATCAAATTTTTATTGCATCCTGTTGTTGGGGTTCAACATTGGGGCTTCCTTGGGTGTTGTTAATTTCCTTGTTTCGTTGATATTTTAACTTTTCATTCTTGGCAAATATGTAGCTGTACTAAGTTAAACATATTTGTGGGTGTATTTGTGCCAGCAAGCATATGGTTAAAGTAAAAGTTTTTATTTTACTTTATCATTTTTATAAATTTAATTAAATTGTTAGTTTTGTTAAATTTTATTATTATATAAAGTTCAAGTGCATTTAATAGAGAAACATATAGGCATATTTCTAAGGGATATTTTCATAAGCGAAAAAGAAGTAGAATTTACTTGTCATATAAGGGACTCTAAATTCACTACATCTGATGTCATTCTCAGGAAGTAATTGTGAAGATAAATTGTAGTTTGTATTATAGAATACAAGTAAATAATATTATAATAAAAAATTACAGGCATTTTTCATTCAAATCCAATTTTAAACAAAATTGGATTCTTTTCGCTTCCTTGGAAGTCAATAATCATTACATCCACTGAAGGTAAACAAATTTACTTAGTGCCACTTTTGAAGTAGTTATGAATGTTATTCTTTTAGAAGTACTTCGTTTTATTTTTGCTGGGTATTTCCTAGGTTTAATTTTTTATTTATTGATTCAAAGAACCACTCATTTTAACTGCAATTAAAAATGTTGTTTATTGCAAATTCACTTTTATTGTTGTAATAATTTCAATAACATTAACTTTTCAATTACGACATTTTTTCTTCAACACAACAATAACTGTTTAACAATTGTCCTATCATTTTAATAAAGAATTATAAAAAATTCAATAAAAAATGTGTCAAAAACAAATTGCAATGTTGTTAAAAAATTAATAAATTGTATATTAAAAAAAGCCATAAAACATACAACAACTATATTAAAACAATAATTAGTGTAAAGGATATAAATGAAAACTACAAATATACATATGAATTGAATAAAACCCAACGAACATTTTATAATTAAATCACTAAAGCCTAAAAAAATAATATTCCAACAGCAGTTCAACTATAGACTAGATAAAGTTGAACTTCGAAAGAACAAACTTAAGATAGGTGTTATCCTTTATATGTGAAATTGTAAAAATTTTCCGAGAATTCGTATTAGCTAATAATTTTGTTATAAAACTTATCTAAATAGTTATATAAGTCCAATAATTTTTTTCAACATTACAATAAACTTAAAAACTAAAATGTTCATTGGTCTTAATAAGCAATTAAAACGAAACAATAAAAAAATAATAAATTTATAAACAAAAGTTTATCTGAAAATTTCAACTACAATATGTCAATTAGACGTAGTATAACGTGACAATACGGCCAATACATCAATCCATACGTTACAAAAGAAAGATTAAAGGCTGGATTATAGATTACTCTGTAGACTAGACAGACTATAAAAGACAGAATAT
This sequence comes from Lucilia cuprina, assembly GCF_022045245.1. Classification (NCBI taxonomy): domain Eukaryota; kingdom Metazoa; phylum Arthropoda; class Insecta; order Diptera; family Calliphoridae; genus Lucilia; species Lucilia cuprina. Next base: position 41,633,281 of record NC_060954.1, read on the forward strand.
TTACTATACTATAGAACAGACTAGAATATATACTAGGTTATTGACTATACTATAGACCGGACTAAACTATAGAGTAGACTTAAGAGTAGATTACAGATTAAACTATAGACAAGACTATAGACTAGACTATAGACAAGACTATAGACTAGACTATAGACTAGACTATAGACTAGACTATAGACTAGACTATAGACTAGACTATAGACTAGACTATAGACTAGACTATAGACTAGACTATAGACTAGACTATAGACTAGACTATAGACTAGACTATAGACTAGACTATAGACTAGACTATATACTATACTATAGACTAAACTAGATTATAGACTAAACTATATTCTAAATTATAGAATAGACTATAGTCTAGATTATAGACTAGTCTATAGACTAGATTATAGACTAGGCTAAAGACTAGACTATAGACTATGGAGTAGACTATAGACTAGACCAAAAAAAACTATAGTCTTACATATACTTTATACTATATTTACTATAGACCAAAAGTTTTAAGAAAACGTCCAAAAGCTAAGTTGATCGACTGCCGTTAGCGGTGCTAATTGTAATCAAACTTTTATGATGTACATGCTGTCATACAAACACATCTACCAAAGACATTGTATTTAAACAAATAAAAAATATAGTGAAAACAGAAAAAGTAACCTTTGAATGTCCTTCTTTTGGTGGCTTTCTACTATCATCATTCTTTATCCTTTAAACAAAACAAAAACGTTATACTTAGAATCAAACTATAAAAATTTGTTTTTGATATGTAAGCTGCTGTATTTGTACAAAATATATAATCTCAAGTATACTTGGTAACCATGAGAGAAGGAAACAGACACACACACAAGCATGCCAAAATACCACAAGAAAACAATTGCTTGTATTTTTAGTATGTAGTGTATGGATAGGATATACACAACAAATTTGTATTCCATCCAATTTTTGAAAAGTTTTTACAAGTTTCCGTATATCATTTCTAAGATATCAGAAGAACTGTATCAGAAATTAATTCTGTAATCATATCACGAAACATTCACACCACACTGCAGGGTATTTTGTGTACTTGTTTGTTAGTAACATTTTTCGAGGATGTTTCTTTTCAAGTGTACTTGTAAACTTGCAACAATAGACTGACAATGAGGAGAATAAATGTTTTACTTTTTACTCTTTAACAATTTCTTTTCAAAAGAACTATAAAAATATCAACAAACATTTTATTAGATCTCTTGCCAAGAATGTTTCCTGTTTGCTTTTGTATAAGTAAGAAAAGTCGATAAAAAATATAAAATAAATTTTACAAGTGACCATTCATTGTATAGATGGTCATAAAATTTTCGGTTTCCAAATGTTTGTCAATATTAGAAATTATTGCTTTTTAGTATAATAACAAGTACATAAAGCTAAATTTGGCAGAGATCAAATACCCTTCTTCACCCGCTACTAAAATATTTGAACATTTATGTAATTGATGAAAAATTTCAACAAGGACTTTTGTTTGTTTCATTTGCTGGTATTATAATTATGATTACCCTAAAATATTTCTACTATTTAATATAATCACTTTTTCACTATGATGAACAAAAATCTCATATTAACATTATTTTTTTTAGACAATACAAAATTGACATTTAACATTTTATTTCTTTATTACATTTCATTACATTTACATTACGTTAACTTTTGTTATACTTACATACATATATATATGTACATTACATTACAAATTCATTTATTTATAACTGTATTGATACTTTGAAAACATTTTGTTAATATTGTCAATTTACAAACAAGTGCAATAATCCCACGTATTCAGTATTCATGTATTCGCATTAGGGTGAACGTAAAAAGAAACAAGTAAATTATTTATATAATTGGATATGCTAACATTAAAAGTTATTTATGGAAAATTTCATCTTGGTAATACAAAGAGGGATTTAAGACGTTTTTAAATTATACACGCCCGGTACCAAATTGACACCAAAGTGTTTATAACCGTTTACTGACATCAGTTTACAAAGTTTACGCAAGATAACACAATGTTATCATGCATCTTAACGGTGGCGAAATTTACAGGCGAGACCAACCATATAAAACCCTACGGGTTCAGTTGTATCGGGGCTAGGTGAAATAGTGGACCGATCTTAACCATTTTCAATACGCTTTGTCCCTGGATAAATAGAAGATCATGTACAAAATTACATTGAATTATTTGTAGTTTGATTACAAGGCTTACACGGACGGACAGTGGGGAGTGTATATTGGGTTTATGCAGATGTATGTAATGCACAATAGTATTGGTCACATACCCGCCTTAAAGTATATCAATCGGCTTACAATCATTTTCTGGGTCTATTTAGCTATGTCTGTCCGTCCGTCTGCACGTCCATGAAAACATTGTAATCAAACTACAGCAATTTTGAAGATAATTCAATGAAATTTGGTACGTGATTTTCTATTGTTCCAGAGACCAAGCCTATTGAAAATAGTTAAGATCGGTTTATTATTTCACCTAGCACTCATACAATTGTAAACCTTGTAATCAATCGACAGGTCGCTATTTTGGAAATAATTCAATGGCACATGATATGCTATAGTATAGGCGACCAATCCTATTGTACATGGTTAACATCGGTTCATTATATTACTTAACCTCTATACAATTGAACCCGCCGAATAGGGCTTTTAAATTCATGATTATGTTTAATATACTTGTATCTCGACAAAAAGCTGCAAAAACCAAGTTCCATACAAGCCTAGATGACCTTCATGGATTTTATAATTATAGGGCCTAATTTGACCAAAGCCTCCTTCAAAATTTGACTTAAATATCCACAGTTTTATTCAACAATGAATGGCTTAAATATATCTGAGGCAAGTTACAATTGAACTTATATGCGTCATTAAGAAAACTAAATCACATTCTATTCTTGTAACAGGTGTAGGGTATTATATGGTCGGTCTCGCCCGACTATAATTTCTTACTTGTTTTCTTTTAAATTCATTTTTCTTATGCCTTTCTTCTGCTCGGCTCCTGGTGTTTGGTTTATTGATGAAAAGAATCTTTGATCGTTGTTTAAATCCTTGATTATTGTGTTGTGACATATGTATCCTTTTGTTGCTTAAGACTTATAGTTAAATGCAAGGCTAATTATATTGACATTTATGTTATTGTTTGTGTTGTATTATCTATGTACAGTTGTCTGTTTATGGCTGTGTTAGCGGTTGTGTTGCAATTTACGATATTGTTTGTATGTAGATAGATAGATAGATAGATAGATAGATAGATAGATAGATAGATAGATAGATAGATAGATAGATAGATAGATAGATAGATAGATAGATAGATAG
>NC_060954.1:41636734-41638173 GCF_022045245.1 Lucilia cuprina
GAATCGATCGGTATACTTTAAGGTGGGTATTGGACCAATATTTTTGTATGTTACAAACATCAGCACAAACGTATAATACCCTCCCCACTATAGCGGTGTAGGGTATAATGATACAGTGGGCATCGAAACTGTTATGTGTAAATGGAATTTTGGCAAATCTACTAAGTGTTATAACGAATTGCAATTTTCTAAGAAACCTCAGGATTTCTCGTCTTTTCGAATTGAATTTTTTCGAATGGAATCGATTTAGAATAAACTTAAGTGATTCGATTACAAAGTAACTGATCATTTAACTTGATCAATGTAATGTCTGATAAATATAGATCAAACGTATATCTATGTTAAGACCTTCTGACTGCGACCACAGGGTATGATTTCCGATTGTACTTTTATCCAAAATATATAAATTATTACATAATGTTATGAGTTTTGGATTATTAATGACGTAAGTAAAAAAAATTGTCCTAAATGTTTTAAATCCCACTGTTATGTCTCCATAAATACTGATATGTGAGAGTGTTTATGTGCGTAAAAGTGGAAATCAAAAAAGTTTTCTTTTTGAAACTTTTATCATAAACACACTCCCTGACATAAAAATATTGCCCAACAAACAATTGGACTTCATTTAAAAAAAAAATTAGAATGGCATGAATCAAACTTATTTAACAACCAAGTTTGAGTTTGCAATTGATAAATCAACGAGAAACATCAAGTAATTAGGCGTAAATAATCCTATATCTAACAGCAGAGACCGATATACATAGTCACCAGAGGCTGACAATGTATGTAGTGATTGTTTACTGGGTTTTATTCGAATATTAACTATGAGTGCATGTAGTTGTAAATTTCTATAGGATTTTATTTTATATTTACATATGCCATGTCAGTCAGTAAGTCCGTCACATTTTTTTAAATGATTTTCTTTTTTTTTTTTTTGTTGTTTCTCAAACATCTGTTTTGATTTAAATCTACATTTATGAAAGAAGATGAAGAAAATGAAACAAATATGTTTTTGGTGGCAATATTTTGTTTTGGCACCATTAAAGCCTGAATTTATTAGATTAACGAAACACATACACATATCTACACACATATTTCACATGACATCCCCTAAATTAAACAGAAAGAAAATCACAAAAATAATTTAAGATGAAGGTAGATAGATATACAAATTTTTTGTAGGGGACAATTTTTCCTTTTTTTCTCGTTCTTCTTACAAATGAAGTTATTTCCTTTTGTTTTCTTAGCGATGAGAGAGAAACAACTCATACTTAAAGCTATTTTGTTAATAAAGTTATGTAATGATAATTTATACAGGAATTAGAACAAGAAATCTATATATATATAAAATTCTAACGTTACTGACTGACTGACTGACTGACTGACTGATTGACTGATTCATCATCGCACAGCCTAAACGGTTAAAGCTAAAGAGCTGA
>NC_060954.1:41638273-41656740 GCF_022045245.1 Lucilia cuprina
ATCTATCTATCTATCTATCTATCTATCTATCTATCTATCTATCTATCTATCTATCTATCTATCTATCTATCTATCTATCTATCTATTTATCTATTTATCTATCTACCTGTCTATCTGTCTTTCTATCTATATATATATCTTTCTAGAGCTTCAGGGATATTCAGATCCTTTTATTCATATATTGTTTTGTAAAACCCTACACTATGTCCACAACTTCAGTAATCTTTAAGCAACAACAATAGCAACAATAATTACATATTTTAGCAAATTCGTGTTACATATTTATCATTCCTTTGTTTAATTAAAGATTTATGATTTATTGTAAACAACTTCTTAGCTAGGACTTGGTAACTCAAAAAAGTAGAGAAAATAAAACAAATAATTTTCAACATAAATAATGATTTATTGCTTTAAAACGTTCAAATTAAAACGAAGACCCCATGAAAACTAAACTTAACGTAACGTATCCACTCATTCGTGGCTCTATGATAATGTTGAGACCACAAGCAATTCAAACACACGTACATTATTTTTCATAAGATTTTACTGTTGCTATATATTCCAGAGATACAAAAAACAGATACACAGGTAAGAAAAGCGAAAACGAATAAGTGGGAGATGGTTGTGGTAATGGGAGAAGAAATCATTTCAACAGGTATTTTTATGACTAAACAGTATAGCTACCATCATGACAAGAACGCCAAATGTCCCTTCATCACCTGGTATTTGTGTTGATATCCTTCAGTTTCAATATATTCAGACACTTGTAAAGTCATGGCTGTCTGTTTGACTGTCTTTAAGTAGCATTGACACACTTACTGCTAATAATATAAGCTGGCGTTATATTTTACTTTAGTTTTTATAATATATTTATTTTTTTCTTCTTTTTTTTCTATTATTGAAACAGAAAACTTAAAGAAAAATCTCATTGAATGTGTACAATTGATTGTTGTTCTTATCAGTCGTTTTATTACACCTCTGGTCATGTTGTAAAATGGTTGGAAATGAAAAAGAAAATACTATAACTCAAAGAATTTGTATTTTTCTTTTGGTTAAAAGTGCAATAAAAAAAGAAATTGTATACCTTGAGGCTATAATTATTTTATGAAGACTTTTAAATTCATTATAATAAATTAAATGGTTCAAATCGTAGTTGTTGTAAAATTAGATGTAACATAATATACATACATATATACATATGTATGTATATGTAAACGTTTTGTGGGCTTCAACTCCTCCTCACAGCTGAATGTGTTTATGATGCTATCGATACGATTTGTTTAATTAAATGGATCAGTTTTATGAGTTATAAAGTTAAAAACGTTTATTATACATTTGATTTGAAATTAAATTTTTAACATTTTTATATATCGTTCAATCCTAATAAAACCATTTAAAGCTTTGATTATATATGTATATAGTTATAGAAGTCCGATCTTTAAAAAACTGTAGTTAGTTAACTATTTTTTTGTGGTATTCTATTGAATCCGAGAGAACTTTAAAGGGCGCTGGTGGAAATTTGTTCTATTTCAGTTCTAGTTCAGTTCTAGTTCAGTTCTAGTTCAGTTCTAGTTCAGTTCTAGTTCAGTTCTAGTTCAGTTCTAGTTCAGTTCTAGTTCAGTTCTAGTTCAGTTCTAGTTCAGTTCTAGTTCAGTTCTAGTTCAGTTCTAGTTCAGTTCTAGTTCAGTTCTAGTTCAGTTCTAGTTCAGTTCTAGTTCAGTTCTAGTTCAGTTCTAGTTCAGTTCTAGTTCAGTTCCAGTTCAGCTACTTTTATATAAATAATTTTTTTTTGGTGAAATATTTGTAAAAATTTGAAAAACTCATACATCACTGTTACAAATGCAGAATTTTTGGAACATTAAAAACATTTTCTTTTATATTTTAAATGATTTTCGGAAGGAAAATTTTCCGAAAATTTTTATACATATGTATCTTAACTAGGTAATGACCTATGGGCGTTTAATTGATTTTTGAGATGTGACCTTGTATGGGAGCTATGAGCAATTATGTCCCGTGGAAAAAAATTTTGTTCGTATGAATTCTATTGACCTAGAACTTTAATTTGTCAGATTTTGTGAAGATATCGATATTCTAACGGAAGTTATTAACAATAAACACTTTTACATGATTAATAATAGAATGAAACCATAAAGTGTTACATACCATTGTAAAGCTAACGAAATTACGCGTATGCTGATACGTTGGATAGAGTTTAGAATAATTAAATAAAATACAAAAAAAGAAATTTGAAAAAGCTGAAAAAACAAATTCATATTAATTCAATAACGTATTTTTAAATATACACCAATTATTTAAGACATGAATCTTTTATTACAGTGTTACCATTTTTGAAATTCGAAAATGTAGTGTTTTGCTAAGCCAATACAGGATGCGCCTTAAATATTTAATAAATTATTTATTAAACATCTGCGACACCCTGTACCTAGATGGTTTGTGTATTCACTAAAAACGTAAATTTACTTTATTTACGATATTGAAATTTACATTTTTTATTTCATTGGAAAGATTGATTTTTTCCTGTCGGTGCATTTTTTCAACTGGTAACCAGACCCTGCAATAACGGTTTATATTTCATAATTATGTTAAATATAAATATATAAATATGTAAATGATCATGACGATTTCATTATTGATCGATCTATACTTCAGAATATGACAATCGATCGATCTACCTATAGGCTGCAGACTAGATTATAGACTAGGCTATAGACTAGACTTGACTAGACAATAATCTAGACTATTGACTAGACTATAGACTGGACTACAGACTAGAATAGGCTAGACTATAGACTAGACTTAGACTAGACTATAAACAAGACTATAGACTAGACTATAGACTAGACTATAGACTAAACTATAGACTAGACTATAGACTAGACTATAGACTAGACTATAGACTAGACTATAGACTAGACTATAGACTAGACTATAGACTAGACTATAGACTAGACTATAGACTAGACTATAGACTAGACTATAGACTAGACTATAGACTAGACTATAGACTAGACTATAGACTAGACTATAGACTAGACTATAGACTAGACTATAGTCTAGACTGTAAAGAAGACTATACACAATAAACTAAAGTCGACATTTAAGTTTACTTAGAACAGTCTTTAAAATGTCTAAATGTTGGCTTTTAAAATATAATTCAAACTCAAAAAAACGCCCTTTGGATCACACGCTTTGCCTTGCCAACCACTTTCTATTACCATAAACAAACTGGTAAATTTTGAATTGTACAACAAAGACAACCCTATCTGCCATATCTGTACATGTAACAACTAATATTCTCACTCACTTGCCAAGCAATAAGAGTAAAGACGCCAACACACAGGTGAACATGAGTGATAAGAGAGAGAGAAAAAAAACTCTTAACATAACAAATACATTAACCAACAAGTACAAAACAAGTGGTGAATATATCTAGTAAAGAAACAAATTCAAAAGAGTAGATATTGTAACTGAAAGATAACAGGTAATTATTTTTGTTTAAAGAGAATAACGGGGGAGAGTTAAAAGTTGTAACAAAGATACTAGAGCGAAAAATAGAAGATCGTTAAACATTTTTGTAGAGGCAATAAGCAGAAGTTAGAAAGAGACAAACTAAATTACGGTTAAAGGTGAAAACATGTTGTATCTTTAAGCTGAAGTGGAGACAAACAAACGATTGTTTTTGTAAAGAGTTAGTTTTAATAAGAGTTTATCTTATTGTACACGGGAATTGTAAAAAAACGGAAACCTATTTTAGAGTAAAACCTTAAAAAAAAATTGTGGCAAATTATCAAAATAATTGTAAAAAAAAATTATAAAATATATAGAAAATCACAAACAAAAGTGTTTTATTTGTTTTAAAAAAAAGTTGTAAATATTACTAAACAAATCATTTTACTAAAAAGTATTTAAACAAAAAAGCATATTTATTATTGAAATTGTGTGCAAAAGTGCTTGAAAAAATCCACAAGAAAGCGACAAAAAATTCATGTTAGTGAGTGTAATAAATGGTTGAAAAACAATTTTTTTTTACTGGAAGAGTGAGTGTAAGTGTATTTATTTGAAAATGTTTTTTTTTAACGCAAAAAAAACGCCAACATTAAAGCAAATGGGTAAAAAAGTTGATATTATTTAAAACTAAATTAATAGAAATCTTTAAGTTACTAAAATTTTATTATCATTATTATCGCTGCAAAATTAAAATCCCATTAAATATTATTTTTAAACAAAATGCGCAAAAAAAGAATAAACTCTTAAGAAAAGATTCGAAAATTACTCTAAATCTGTCCCAGCAACTTTTAAAGAAATCTTATTAACAAACTAAAAGAAACAACAAGAACAACAACTAAAAATTATAATAAATTCCACATTGTCTTTTTTTTGTATGTGGCTTGTGAATATTGTTTTACCTTTTTGTTGCTGCTGCTGTTGTTGCTGCTCTTCTCCTCTAAAGCAATTGAAGCGTTTATCCTACAAAAACAACAGAAGAAGCTGAAAAAAATGCCACAACCATCTCATCAACGGTATAAACGTGATTTTGTTTGGTTTCTTAATAAAAAAAATATATACAATAACAAAAAAACAAAATCATCGTCATCCACAACAACACCAATAAAATGAAAACACTATGGGTTAAGTTCTATAAAAAGTGAAGAAAATTTAAGTTGGAAGTAACATATTTCTCATAGAGATTGACATTATTTGGGATTTAAAGTTCGGAAATTTTGTACATAGGTTAAAAGCACAATGTATACTACATCAGATCCGCTAATGGACTTGTTGTACGCTCCTTTAAATGCAAATTGTCGATTAAAAACCTTATTTAGTGCTGAGAATAAAAGAAATTATCGTTTAGTATTTAAAAAGCTAAATATTTTGGACCATAATTCTATAAAATCTTTCAATCAGTATTCTTTAGTTCCAAATCAGAGGAAATACTCCTAGGCTACTATAGGGAAAGTTGCTCCATGCATGGAAAATGGTGGTGGGGGCAAACCTCACAGGACGTAAAGAAATCCTGTTAAAAAAGTTAATAGAATATAAGTTGGAAGTTTCATATTTCTCATAAAGATCAATTGACATCATTTGGGATTGAAAGTTCGCTATTGGACTTGTTGTACGTTCCTTTAAATGCAAACTATTGGTGCAAAAAGCTATATTGTTCTAAGAATATAATAAATTATCATCGAGTATTTAAAAAACTCAATTTTCTGCACCGTAGTTCCATAGAATCTTCCAATCAGTATTCTTAAGTTTCAAATCAAAAGAAATACTTCTAGACCACTATAGAGAAAGTTGTACGTTCATTTGAATGGAAAATGGTGGTGGCGGGAAACTTCATAGAACGTAAAGAAATCCAGTTAAAAATTCCAATCAATGTTCGTAAATGAAGTTATGTATATATGGTTGTTCCGAAGATATTTGGATCAAAATTCGACGAAAGTTTCTAGAGTTGCACTTTTCAGTTCGAATGCTCTCCTTTCTTCTAAATCTGTTGATCAAATTTTGTATATTTGTGTCCGTAATTCTGAGTAATATTAGGTTGATAGGAGGATATATACTACATCAAATCTGAAGAAATACACCATGGCCACAATCGGTTGTGCAGCTGAATGAATTATTTTTCAGTAATTCCTAAGAATCTTCCAATCAGTGTTAGTCAGGAATGTTATTTCCCGATTAACAGCACTTCCAAGGTACTTGGATTAACATTCGACGAATGCCTGGTAGTGGCAAAGAAAGTGCTCCAGAGTTTCACTCTCCACGTGCTCTACATACGTCTGAATTCGCACGTCCAATTTTGCATAAAAAAAAATTGAGTTAATTTCTAGTCCATAGGTTTACCCCACAGGATCTTTGTGGTTCCAACCAATACTTCATATGGGATCCTCTGACTCTTTAGCTCAACTTTATCAAGTTGTCATTCCTTAATAGGACGTACATTTACATTGCCTTTAGTTCTGAATAGTTTGTTACCCAAGTAATGCAAAACTTACCTATAAAAGATTATTTATTCTCCTTATTACCTGATATTGCTCTACAGGCTCTTAAGGGGTGTAAAATCTGAGATAATGTTTCATGGCCTTCTCATTAGGGTTACGATGATGCAACGAGGCCTGTTTATTATTCAGGCCTTGTTAAATCGTACTTCATGAAGTTCTCCTCCATTTGATGTAAACATATTCGCTCTTTCGTTTCTAATTACTCCTGAGTAGCCTGGTACCTATATGTATATGTTTCAAAACGTGCCTCTCACATATAATATTATCATCTGATATCAGAATAATTGTCCTTTGCTGTCCGAAAATATCTTAAGCGCTATTTGGGCCAAGTTTATTTTAATCCAGTTTACTCAATATTTTTTTGCGTGGACTTATGTCTATGAGCTATGTTTCTGGGGTTTCAACACATAACCTCAGGCTGGTTTTGTTTGACCATGACATTCTATCTGCGATTAGTGTTTCAAAGATCCCAACATATCCTGCATCTAATATGATGACATGACGATGCCGTAATTCGGTCCCCGATTTTAGACTTGAGCCCAGCTTAAGTACGTATTAATGGCGTCTAGAATCCTTCTGTACATGTAAATTGGATACTTTCCCCTAAGAATTATTACAAAATCTGCATATTAGACAGATCAAAGTCCATTTTCGTTAAGGTTCCCTAAAATAATCGCAAATAATCGTGACTACCCAGGGCAAAGGAATCAAATTGACACCATGCAGTTATATAACTTGCAGCATATACATCTTTTGCATTACATTTGATTAATCTTCTTACGCGCGGTAAAAAAAAACTAGTCCAGGAATAAAAAATAGTACCAATGCGCATTGAAGACGCCTTCGGCTTTCTGAACCTGAAAACATTTTGCAAAATGTTTACGTTAGCTAAGGTCAATACCACATAAATGAACATTAATAACATCTTTTTAGGGGCCTTACATATTTAGCCAAACTGGCCCGATTTCCCAGGAGACATTGTATTAAGCCTAGATGTATTCTAGATGAAGCAACATAGGTCCTTGTTAATGATAAAAACTTATCACATTTGAATCAAATACTGAAATTTTGATCGATATCGAGCATCGTAACTCAATTCATAATAAAAATAGTATAAAAACCAAAGATTACCAAATAAAAGCGTTGAGTGATTCTCAATTTTTCTAAAGCCATAGTGCAATTGAAAAAAATAAAACTTAAGTACACAACTATTTAATGTTGATGGTCACAGCAAGATGATGATGATGACGAACACTAAGACGATGTAGAAAAAATTAAATTATGGTCCATTTTGTATAGTGTGTGAATTTCCTTTTTGGAGTAGGAACAGCAAAATCAGCAACAACAACGACGACAAAAAATAGAATATGATTTTCTAAATGTAGTTGTTGCCATATTTTGTTGATGTTGCTGCTGCTGTCGTTGTTGTAGTTGTTGCTTGTTGTTTTGAGCTCTAGTTGTTTGCAACTAGTTGTAATTGTAGATGGATACAAACAACATGATGTTGTGGAGAATGGCAGTGACGATGATGCTTTAGCTGAAGAATACATAAAGTATTGCTTCTGGTAGGAGAAGAGTCTGGGAGCGTGTAAGATGGAAATAAACGTAATTTTGTTTTATAGTCACGATTGCGACAAATATCGTTCAGTGTCGTTGTCTTCATCATCAGCAACAACTATTATTTTTTTTAATTTTCTTATGCGGAAAAAAAACTCAGAAATATAATAATCATTTAAAAAGAATTAACTATTTCTAGAGTCCATTAAGGCGGACCAATGTCTTAATATTGGAAATTAGGCTGGTAATAGTTATGTAGTTTCTGGGAAATTTTTGGAATTTAAGACAATTTATCGGTTGCTGGTCTGCACGTTTGTTAAAAGACGTTAGGTAATTAGTTATTTAAATAGTTATTTAGTTAGTTAGTAAGATAGTTAGTTAGTCATTCAGTTAGTTAGTTTGTTAGTTAGATAGACAGATAGATAGATAGATAGATAGATAGATAGATAGATAGATAGATAGATAGATAGATAGATAGATAGATAGATAGATAGATAGATAGATAGTTAGTTAGTTAGTTATTTAGCTAGTTAGTTAGTTAGTTAGTTAGTTAGTTAGTCAGTCAGTTAGTTAGTGAGTTAGTTAGGTAGTTAGTTAGTTACTTAGTTAGTTACTTTGCTAGTGAGTGAGTTAGTTAGTTATTTAGCTAGTTAGTTATTTATTTAGTTAGTTAGTTAGTTAGTTAGGTAGTAAGTTACTTAGTTAGTTAGTTAGTTAGTTAGGTAGTTAGTTAGTTAGTTAGTTAGTTAGTTAGTTAGTTAGTTAGTTAGTTAGTTAGTTAGTTAGTTAGTGAGTTAGTTAGTTAGTTAGTTAATTAGTTAGTTAGTTAATTAGTTAGTTAGTAAGTTAGTTAGTTAGTTAGTTAGTTAGTTAGTTAGTTAGTTAGTTAGTGAGTTAGTTAGTTAGTTAGTTAGTTAGTTAGTTAGTTAATTAGTTAGTTAGTTAATTAGTTAGTTAGTAAGTTAGTTAGTTAGTTAGTTAGTTAGTTAGTTAGTTAGTTAGTTAGTTAGTTAGTTAGTTAGTTAGTTAGTTAGTTAGTTAGTTAGTTAGTTAGTTAGTTAGTTAGTTAGTTAGTTAGTTAGTTAGTTAGTTAGTCAGTTAGTTAGTTAGGTAGGTAGTTACTTTGTTAGTGAGTTAGTTAGTTAGTAAGTTAGTTACTTAGATAGAAGGATATTCATACATCAAATCGTCTAGGCCTCTACCCGCCATGCTTTCCGTTCTTTTTACCAGTACCTCAAGTGTGAATCGAAATACCCACGACCTCCGATTTACTAGACTAGAACACTAACCTATCCACACAATTTAACATTTAGAACTGATATTAACTTACACTGAACTATAAATCTATTCGAATGACTTAATTTTAAAGCCTCGATCCATAATCGCCTTTGTCCCTTACGGGGCCTACTTTTCAAAATTTTTTCCTTATTCAAAGCTCACGCTTTAAACGTAAAGATTATAAATCAATCACAACAAATGTGCTATTGAAAGCCTTTGAATACAATAATTTAGTCAGAATTTCAGAATGATTTAAGACACTATTATACCTAATCCATTCTGATATAGTTAATTGTAAATATCATCATCATTATTATAATTATATAAAAAAAACTACGCTGTTTCTGGCTTGTTAACTGTAATTGTTGTTGTTAGTTGTTGCTACTACTATAATTATCATTATCACAATGATGATGATTATCATCATCTCTATCATCATTAACGGCTATCATCATTATAGCGACATAATTTTCAGCATCATCCATCCATTGGTTCTGCTTGAAATATTTTTGTTGTTTTTTTTATATGTTCTATTCATTTTTAATAGTTTATTCTTCTTCATCATCATCCACAATTTTTTCTATAAACAATTTCTTATTCTAGAATTTCTTTTCATCGAACAGGGAAGAAAAACATTTGAAGACACACATACACACACATTCGCAAACACATTCAAAGAAATGAATCTAAAAGTTTTAGACATTTAGTCTAAAAAATAAAAATATAAGACTAAAAAAGTACTACAGAAGAAAATAAACGTTATGACGACCGAAGCCAGTTAAATGAAATTCTTTTAAGTAGCTCCCGTATTCAAGCGTAAACGGAGCGAGTGAATGCTACGTGTTGGTTAGTAGTGATGGTGGTGGTAGAAATATTTTTCTTGACTTCTTTTAATAAAGAAATAAATTAAAAACAGAACAAAACATTCGTTACAAGATCTTTATGTGGGAAGTTATTTTGAAGTTTTGTTTTCTTTTTATGACCCTTGAAGAAGACTAAATGCAAAAACTAAAAATGTTGGACACACAACAAACTGTCAAACAGTTCACATTTATTAGCCCTATTTTGTGTGAGGAAGTTAAAAAAACTATGTCCATTTGAAAGTTACAAATAAAATTTTACATTTAATCTAGATTTCAGTTTTTATTGTTTTCGAGCAAAAGTTACCTAATTTAGGGGTTTACATTTAATTTGTTATTCACTGAAAGTATTCGTAAAGTTCACATTCATAAAATAAGTGCACAGTTGGGGTTAACTAATTAGCAATATATAGATATTTTAGTTTATTACTCGACACTTGTTGAATGATAGCAATCAGTGAAATTATCAAAAGGAGACTAATTGACATCTTAAATTATATATTACAGAAATCCGTTAACTTTAAATGTCAAAATGGATGTTGTTAATTTTTACTCAAAAAAAAGAAAAGGAAATAATACTAACGGTTTAAAGCATGAACTAAAGCAGTCATCACAATGTTCCGATCTAAGATATAAGCTAGCCATCAATCTAAGAATGGCAGGAGTATCTGAATGCGATAGCCAGATTAATTAGAACGGTTTCTGCTACGAACAAACTAGGATAATTGCAACGATTAGTCTGCTTTATCTCGAAGTCCATTAGAGATGTGGACACATCGATTAAAAACTCGTGAGTTAGTTTTAAAAACGATTTTTCGAAATCGGCCGAAGTAATTGTTTACTGTAGGCATAGACCAACGATCAGAAATCTAGTGCAACGCAAACTATTGCGTTGGTACTTTTCCAACTACAGGGTGAGTTAAAAACGACTCGCCACCTCCCCTTTGTATTTTGCTCATTTAGATTGAAATTTTATACATGGTTCTGCTCGTTCATGTAACATCACTTCCGAGATGCAACAATATCCCTTCTCTTTACAATCACGCAGAAAAGTTCTTATTTACAAAGAACATACATATTTGATTCTAGTATGAATATAGCTAAGCCTGATCCTCAACATTCAACCTATTATAACCTTCACCATTTAACCTATTACAATCAAGATAAAATATCCGACACATTAAGACGAATGTATAGATTAATCGTGTAACTTATCTATTTAACACCAACTTTCAAGCCCCCACAATCTCTCCTCTTAGTGATATCTGTATTTTAATCGATATTCCCTTCCCGAAATTTTGGGTTCAAACCACAGTCACCACGTCCACCCGAAGGTATCTCTTCAACAACCGGGACAAGACAATGTTCAAAACTCTGCACTACGAGTAGTGTGACAGATTTTGTAAATCAAGCATTTCTAAAGGGTTGGTCCTATCGCTATAAAATTTTTAGCTAATATAGCCAAGGAGTATTAGAGTTTAATTTTGGATCCAAAATTTCTCTAGAGGCGGCTCTATGGGGGCCAAAGTAAAACATGTTTAAAATATGAATTTCTTATACTAGTGCCATTTTAGACAACCATTTGATTTTAAAGATTTCCGAAAGAGCTCGGTTAGAGCTTGATGATTGTGAATGCTTTTTGTCTTTTATAATTTCCGAGTTATAGGCGGATTTAGTTGTATCGGACAAATCCCATTTCAAAAATTATTTTTAAAGGATCTCATTAAACAGACTATATTATTGCCTAACAAGTAGGAGTGTTATATTCGACTATGCCGTAAATGGAATGCACTCCTATAAAAAGTAATGTGCCTAAAATAAGTTTTCTGAAGGAGGCCTTATATGGGGGGAAGGGTCAATTATGGACCGATTCTCATAAAACTCGGTAGAGAGATTTTTGTTTATAAAAACTTTGCTTATATCGAAGTTTAGCGCTATACTCGTACTTTCAATCCAGTAGTGTGCGTTAAAGTCATTTTCTAAGGAGGATCTTATATCGGGGGAAGGATTAATTATTGACCGATCTTCATAAAATTAGGTAGACAGATTTTTGCTCGTATGAAACTTACTTATATCGAATTTCAGCGCTTGATCTTGAATTTTTAAGGCAGTAATTGCCGCTAATGTAATTTTTTGGAGATCCTCATAAAATATGGCTCTTTCCGCTCGGACAGTCATTGCTATATCGTCTTAGAATTTAAAAAGGACTCAGAATACATATACTTTTGTGGTTCTATGGTCAATATTTCGATGTGTTACAAACGGAATGACAAAACCTATCTTTTTTGATGGTGGGTAATAAACAAATCAAACAACCTCGTATTAGTAGTTACGACTTTTAGCCGACACTCTACCACAGTCGTTAAATTCTTTTTCAACTACCGTCAGCAGCACTTTCTCAACGCCGTTATGGGAAATTTTAAACTCTGTATTTATTAAACACGACTAAATGTCGTATCGTATTGTGCTTTTATTAGCAGTATGTACATCGTTTACAATTTTATTTTTGCTGCTGTAATGCCTCTAACATTTAACTGTGATTTTGTAAAAATGTTTTTTTTTATTCTCTATTTGTTTAATTGTACAAGGAAAACACTGATACTAGTACCACATTTATTGTAGTTTATTGTCATTATTTTAGCTAACTGGTCTTTAAACAACGACAACAATAATATAAACAAACATTCTTTTACCAATCGACCGACTGACTATGTACACAAATCCATAATGCCTAGTTATAGCAAGACCGTTATAATTCGAAATTTCATTTTTTAAATAATTTTCTAAGTCGGAAAAGAATCTACATTTGAGACAAAGTAAGAAGTATGTTTGCTTATATATGGACCAAAGCCATTATTCGGAAAACAAGAAATCATGAAATAATGGGCCCGTTTTTGCAAAATATTTAAACTGTAATAGATTTCTTAAAAAATCAAAAAGTTCCTATCAAAATCTATCATAGAAATGATCATGACACTAAATTTAATCACAATAGGTCCATAATTAAATGTAATCTCCAAAACATATAAATCAAATATAAATAATATAATTCCAATTTTATGTCTTTTCTCAACTACAATTTCTTACTTGTTTTTATACGAAACTGTATTTCTCGAGTTGTAACGTTTTTGCTAGAAGAGAACCAACTCTAAGCATTAGTGTAAGTGTTTGTGTTATTGATCGTGAATGAATTTTTGTTAGTTGAACATTAGACTTGAGGAATGACCGAAAAAACAACAAAGTTTTACCACAAAACTTAAGACAAGAGCAGAAAATTCATACTCGTATGACAAATAATTACTAACGTAATAATGATTCCGATAATAATTGAGATCTTTCAATATGAACGTGTATTAACGTAATAATGATTGAAAAAAAATTGATGTTGATTTTAATAAACAATTTTATATAAAATCGAATGAAAACAAAAAATGAAAGAAAACACGAGCAATCATGCATGGCTTTCAGCAATATGGCAATTTTACAATTTTATTTTTAACCAGGCAAATCTACCTACATACATACATGATGTTTAAATAATTGTCAGGGTTGAACATTTTGGTAGCATTGAAAATTTTTGTTTGATTCTGCAACAACGCTTCGAGTCGCAGCCAAGTATCGGGTCTTTAACCAGCAAACTATCCATATAAGCGCAGGTCCAAATCGATTAATTGACTTCGCAAATTTTTACTTTAGTTCTAGTTCAGTTCTAGTCCAGTTCTAGTTCAGTTCTAGTTCAGTTCTAGTTCAGTTTTAGTTTAGTTCTAGTTCAATTCTAGTTCAGTTCTAGTTCAGTTCTAGTTCAGTTCTAATTCAGTTCTAGTTCAGTTCTAGTTCAGTTCCACTTCAGTTCTAGTTCAGTTTTAGTTCAGTTCTAGTTCAGTTCTAGTTCAGTTCTAGTTCAGTTCTAGTTCAGTTCTAGTTCAGTTCTAGTTCGGTTCTAGTTCAGTTCTAGTTCAGTTCTAGTTCAGTTCTAGTTCAGTTCTAGTTCAGTTCTAGTTCAGTTCTAGTTCAGTTCTAGTTCAGTTCTAGTTCAGTTCTAGTTCAGTTCTAGTTCAGTTCTAGTTCAGTTCTGGTTCAGTTCTTGTTCTGTTCTAGTTCAGTTCTAGTTCTGTTCTAGTTCTGTTACAGTTCTGTTCTACTTCTGATCTCGTTTAACTGACTAATTATATACCGGGTAATATCGACAAGCTTTATAAGGACCCTCCAAAGTTTAATATCATCAAGAAAAAAGTGATCTGCAGCATCGTTCTTCGAAATCAGACCATTAAGGATGTCCATCCCCGATACAAATACATAAAGAGAATTTTTTAATGTTCATACATAAAGACATGTAGTTGGTTTTGAATAAAACCCCAACTACAAACAAATAATGAGTATTTAAGTACTTCATGTCGACTCGTCCCGATTCGTGTCGCTTTGGACTCTCCGTCACCCATTGAGATGTCAAATAATAACGAATGTTATATTTTCTTGTTGTTGTTGGGGCTGTTTTAAATTTTTTTTTTCATTTGCGAGGACTCTCTTATTTTATTTGTTTTTGATGATTTTTTTGTCAGTTTTTAAATTTTATATTCTTGTTGTGTTATTTTGGAGTATAGTTTTTTGGTATGACGACAACATCCAATAAGCACACGGGTCCAAACGCCAACCAGTTTCATTTATGGCGTCTGTTGTTGTTTGTGGTTATTTTTATTTTGCGTTTTAACGATTTTTCATTTATACGATCGGTTGTTTTTATACCGTGTTTTAGTGTTGAATGTTTGCAATTTTGAAAATTGTTGCTTGATTTGATTTTTGTTGCTTTGAATTTTCTTTTTTTTTTGTTTTCATCCATCACTGTGAATGAAGTTGAGGAGCATTTTTTTGTCGCGACTTCATACCGGTTTTTTGGAAAAGAAGTATTTTGTAGCGAAAATACATAATGATATAAAGCCCAAATGTTGCGGTATGCCTTGTCAGTGACTTTCGTGTAGAACGCTATACATAGGTAGTAAAGTTGTTTCTTATATTTTCAAGGATCATTATAATCGAATGGGTATATCTTTGGTGTTTTACAGGACTCGGTATATTAGTAACCAGAATGGACTAGTCTATATTCTATAATATGCGGACTAGCATATTAAGTAGACTAGTATATGGTCTAGTTTATAAACTTGTTTGTACATAAGCTATTATATAGACTAGTATATAGTACTAGTCTATGGACCTATATAGTCCAAACTCCTATTGATGTACAATTTTATGAAAAAGTCTTTTAACTTTCAACTGTAATCAGAGACTTCTGACAAGTTTATAGACTACTTATTTTAATGACAAGCCAAGGACTAGCCTCTAGGTTCTTGCATATTAAGTAGACTAGTTTGTATATGGTCTGGTTTATAAACTTTTTTGTAATAATATCCTATATGGACTTGTATATAGTATACTAGTACTAGTCTATTGACCTATCTAGTCCGACCTTCTATTGATGTATAATTTCATGAAACAGTCTTTTAACTTTCAACTTTAATCAGAGACTTCTGACAAGTTTATTGACTATTCTAATGACAAGGCAGGGAATGACAAGAATATTAACTGTAGGTCTTGATCTAAATCACTGACTTGTGTATTTTGAATATTTTCAAGTGTAAGGAATAGTCTCATGGACTAGTTAATTGACTTCTTTATGGACTAGCATACACATGCATATATTAGGATATCGCAGGTGCGGATCCACGGGGGCAAAAAGGGAAAATTCCCCCGTCTATAGATACGTCTATTGAATAGTATATAGTGCATTCTTCGAACCAGCCCAATGACTAATCAATTGACTACTTTTTTAAAGAATATATGGACTAATGAATAATCGTTTGACTAGTTTATTATTTGATCTACGAACTAGTCCATTAACTAGTCTATTTACAATTCTACGGACTAAACTAAAGACTAGTCAAAGGACTTTTCTATTGAACAGACTATGGGCTAGTTTATTGACTTCTTTTTGGACTAGTCTATTGATAAAGCTATTGAATATTATATGGATTAGTATATTGACTCGCCTACGGAATAATGAGTAATTAAATAATATATGTGTTAGTATATTGACTAGCCTATGGAAATGTCTATTGACTAGTGTCTTCAGTAGTCTATTGACTAACCTTGCTTTGACTAGTGGTTTCATTAGTCTATTGGCTAGTCTATGGTGTAGACTTCGACCAGCCTTATCGCTAATCAATTGACTAGTCTTTTAAACTGTTGACTAGTTTATGATTAGATCTATGTATTAGTCAATTGTCTAGTCTATGAACTAGTCAATTGGCTAGTCTATGAACTAGTCAATTGGCTAGTCTCTTAGCAAGTCTACGGACTAGACTAAAGACTTTTTAAAGGACTATTTTATTGATCAGTCTATGGACTAGGCTGTAGACAAATCTAGTATATTCAGTAACCAATAGACAATTCATAGTCTATTAATTAGTTTCTGAACTTATTTCATGACTTTTGTCTTGACTAGTGGTTAATTAGTCTATGGACTAGTGTCTTGACTAGTTTTTGGTGTAGTCTTTGAACCAGTCCTATGGCTACATATATACGGAGTACTCTATTGCCTGTAGTCTATTGACCAGGTCATATGACTGCTCTAATGATCAGTTTGTGAACTAGTCAATGGGCTAATGAATGGTCTTATCCATGGATTTTATAATGGGCTACACTTTTGACTAGTTTAGTGGCCACTTACTCTTCATTCCCTAATCCGATTTTTTATATGAATATTGATTATTAGGATCGTTAAATTCCAAATCAATGTTGACCGTTAAAATCGGGGCAACATCAGCTTTATTAATATGTACAGTCAAAATATATATAAAGAACTGTAGGGTCTAGCAGTATTGACATAAGCCGCAAAACATTTTTGTTGTGTCTATAACTTTTTTTATCCAATTTCAATTCGAAACTCATACTGTACGAGTATTTAACTCTGTATAGGTATTTGTTGTTGTTGCTAGTTTTTTCGCTGATGGCGTTTTCCATTTAAGTTGTTTTTTCTTCACATTTTCAAACTGGATACGACCACATTCTTTTGGGAGACTTGACTGATATTATTTTTTTCTAAACGTCATAGCAAGCAATTGTACGTGGATTTTTTTAAATGTGCGATTTTAACCAGCCCCCCTTTCCCGCCACTCAATTGTATCTGTATCTTATGGAATTCTCTCTTTTGCTCTCTTTTTAATTATTTGAGATTTAATTGAGTTTGAGCTTGTGTTTTTGTAACTGAAACTGGAATTCATTCGGCTTTTAAACTTCGTTTTGAGTTGTTGTAGAAATATCAACTACAAGTTTGGCGGTTAAAAATTCTGTTTAAAATACTTTTTTTTGTTCAACTCTCTGGGGATTTTTTTGTTAAGCATTGTTTTGTGTATCTTAAAGATAGATATATATTTTTGAAAACGTTTTTGTTTGGTTTTTTTTTTTTTGACAACTACAACAAATAAAAGAAAATAAAAGACACTTCATTGAAGAAATAAAGAATTCATTTTATAAAAAAAAGAAATTTTTTTTATGTTTTAATTGTGCGTTTGACCAGTTTTTTTATTTATTTAAATTTTCAACAACAGGGGAAATTTTTCTAAATTTTAATAAATTCTTTTCTTTTTAGGTGTTTTATAAAGAAATTCCTCAACTAAATAAAAAAAAATATTACAAAAAAGAGAAAATTTAAATAAAAAAAGAATAATTTACAAAAAAATAAATAAATAAAATTACAAAAACAAACTTAAAGTTTGTTTAAAAGTGTGAAATTTAAATAAAAAAAAAAAATCAAAACAAAAAAAGAGGTGCGCGCCTGCTCTTTATTGGTCGGTCACTCGTGTTGTGTTTTTTTCTTTTGTAAGATAAAAGTGATTTAAGATATCAGTTGGGTTTGAAAATAAAATACAAAAAAAATTTAAAATTCAATACCTGTCTTCATTATTTTGCTGCTGCCATCACAAACTAACTGACGACGTCTCTACATTCATACACACACACACACACCGAGATACTTATTTCTATAAACATCATTGAAAGCTGTTGTTGTTGCTGTACGTTTTTTGGATTTTAATTGTGATAAATCGCTTTTTACATGTTGTAATGTAAGGTCAGTAACATTTTTTCACTTTTTGTTTTGTATACTTTTTGTATAATGATTTTTTTTTAATTTTTTTGTTGCAAATTTTCCAAAAAACGCCTAAATGTTTTATAATTAAAGGTTTTTTTGTGCGTAAAAGTATTATGTTTGTTGATTAAAATCGAGCTTTTAGTAGAATTAATTGATTGTGTTTTTGGCACTTTTCCGTGTACCTTTTAGTAACTGTAGTTGTACTGTATAAATACAACAGCACTTTTTACTAAATAAACACCCTACATTATAAAGATTATAGTATATAGCACATAAATAAATACATACATATATTTATTTATATCATATCTAAACCTTTAATTAAAAAATCATTTTGTATCTAATGAACTGCGGGAGATTATAGACTAATCTAGATCTAGTCTAAAAACTAGACAATAAACTAGATGATACACTAGACTAGGCATTAAAACTACACTATAGACTAGACTTAAGACTATACCCTAGATTAGACTTTACACTAGACTATAGACTAGACTATAAACTAGGCTATAGACTAGACTATAGACTAGACTATAGACTAGACTATAGACTAGACTATAGACTAGACTACAGACTAGACTATAGACTAGACTATAGACTAGACTATAG
>NC_060954.1:41656840-41696840 GCF_022045245.1 Lucilia cuprina
GACTAGACTATAGACTAGATTATAGACTAGACTATAGACTAGACTATAGACTAGACTATAGACTAGACTATAGACTAGACTATAGACTAGACTATAGACTAGACTGTACTTCAGACTTAACTGCAGACTAAACTTTCGACTACACTATATTCTATAACTTCTACTATAGACTAGACCAACTTGACTATAGATTATACTATCAACTAGACTATAGACTAGACTATAAACTATACTATATACTAGACTGATATTTATAATATTAAGTTTGCAAGTCTGCCCAAGACACTAATCAGAACACCTTTAGTGCATTTTATAGGGTATTTAAAAATCGTTCCTTTCTAACTATACTATCTTTCTTATTTCGTCTTGTTTCATATCCATCTTATTTTATTATTGGCAATTTTTTTCTAAATATATACGCCACTCTTCCGCTGATTTAATCGAAATCAATGTAATTTTTCTTGTGTAAGTAAGTAAATAAATTGTATGAATGTTTTAATCCACTAAATATTGTTTTTTTTTTTTATATATTTTCTATAGAAAAAACTTCTTTTATGTTAACTTTTTTGTGTGTTTATTGTTGAAATTCTAAAGTATTTGTAAACGAATTAGAATTTTTGTTTATTGTACATTTATATTCTTCAAATTTGTTTTGTTAAATGTTTATTCTTTAGTAGACATTCATACGAGAAAAAAGGGTTTATCATCGTTAGTGCTTTCCCGCTCACCTGCAATTTTCCCCCATTTTAATGGGAGCCGCAGAAGTTTTTATACAATCGATTTTTTTTAAGTTTTTATACCTTTATACGAATTCTTTTCATGCCAATAACACTCCCCATATGAATTGAATAGGAATGAATGAGTATTTTCACTTTTAGTTTTTATTTTTGCAGCTTACAAATATTTGAATCATCATCAGCCTGTTGATTGTTTGTATGAAAAATTTAAAGCATTAAAGGTGACCAGATGTGTAGGATTGTGATGATATATTCATTATTAAAATTATCTAAATATTCTCAATAAAAGTAGTTTTTTAGTAAAAAATAATTTCATCTGTTCTTGCCCATTAAACCTAATCTTTAATTTACAAATTCAGCTTTATAATGAATTCTGGTCACCTTAATTTAAAATTTTTTCTTTAGCTTATCTAACCCCAATTTATTTAATTTTAACCCATTTTTTCAAGTTAATTTCCTTTTTCAAACAAATTTATAATTTAATCAATTTTTAAGCAATTTGCATTTAATCTAAAATAATTTTTATTTATTTTCTTAAGCACTTTTTTATTCAAGTGCACGTTATCACAATTTCTTCTTTAACAAAGTAATTTGCAAAAAAATTATTTGTATTACTTCCTTTGCACACAGAAATCAAAAAATATCTACTATAAAAACTTTTGCTTTCAATTGCTGAGGCATTATTACACTTAAAGTAAAAAGTAAGGTTTTGCTGACTTTTACTTATCGGATAAACTGGAAAGTAATGTAGTAGCTAAGTAGGAACTACTTACTAATTGGTAACTTAAAAGTTGCATATAAACTACTTACAAATAGTTGGTATCTTTTAGATCACGAATTTTGCTCTTTACCAGCTAAATTAAAAAATGTTTTTGATAACAATCACTCATCACCTAGTAATAAATGAAATAACTACTTTTCATTACTGAAAATTAAAGGTTTTAAATAGCTAAATAGCTTTATATTTATAATTTTTCCAGATCATTTGGGATTTTCTAGCACAAAGATCTCGAATCCAAAATACAAAATTAAATAATAGAGTTGATAACTATCACTCATCACCTAGTAATGTATGAAATAACAACTTTTATTACCAAAAATTAAGATATTTTGCTGGTTACTTTTCCAAATGTTGTATAACAAAAATTAATTCGCTTTATATTCTAAATTTTTTTCCGATTAGGTAGAATTTAATGTCGGGCATCAAGTACCCGTTAATGGGTATTCAATAGTTAGCTAGTTCACCCTTGAAAATCAGCCGAGGTTTCTAATACAACCGATAAAGTTTACGAGTTACCCATCTCTGAGTCCAGATCATAGAAAAAGCTATAACAAGATAGAGGAGTCTGTGATCTTTTAAGGCTTGGTAGTGACATGGAAGATGTTACATCAATTCTATTTCTTTTTCTACTTCTAAACAACTTCTACAGAAGCTATAAGTTGGGTAGCCCAAACTTTCCTACATATGTACGTCTAGTTAGAAGCCTAATAGAGTTTTTACTGGAAGACAATAGAGTCCTAGTTCTATCTGTTGTCAGAGTGATATAGAGCAGTCTCTATATTCTACAAGTGGTGATATTTCACTGAAAACTCACTCATCTATCAATCTTGATAGGGACACCAGGAGAAACACAGTATTTTTTTTACAATGAACTGATCATGTTAAAGTTATTTTATGAAGAGATCCTGATAATAAAAATATCTTCAATTATGGAACGATATCCACAAAACTTTACTCTGCAATATCTTGAAATTTGTTGAAAATTTTCTGCTCGATTTCTCACTCACTAACACATTTCATCGTCGACCGATATTGCCAATATAAACTACTTAACAATTGTTATCAATAACAAATTTTCTCTAGCTCATCTAGTGTGGGTGAAGATCCACATGATTAGATCATTTTAAAATCTTAAAATCATTTTTTGAATTATAAAAAAATTCAATTAAACAGTGCTCGATAGGTTAGGCTGATAGGAGGATGTATACTAAATTAATTCCGATGAAATACACCTCCTTATCATGAGAAAAAAAGGGAACTGAATGAAATATTTTTCAGTGTTCACAAACTCAGTTTCTTGAACGTAATTCCTAAGAAAATTCTAATTTTGCATAAATGTGCTCGTAATCCTGTGTGTCCACTCAAAATACGTACTATCATACTTCAGACTTGCTCAATTTAATGAGATTTTTTGTCTTGCTCTCATCAGGATTATCGTGGTTCTATCTACTGTTTCATTATTCCAAGAAGTCTTATTGGATTCTCTCATCCATATTTTTACTTCAGCTTTTGTTGCGTCGAATGGTTTTGCGTTTGTCAGGTTAACTACCTCGAGCTCCCTTCCCTTTAAAGCTATTACATTTGCTCTTGCGTTACCGACTACTCCCGAGTGGAATAGTATATTTTTACTTCAGCTTTTGTTGCGTCGAATGGTTTTGCGTTTGTCAGGTTAACTGCCTCGAGCTGCCTTCCCTTTAAAGCTATTACATTTGCTCTTGCGTTACCGACTACTCCCGAGTGGAATAGTACTCATATGATGTGAACCTTACCTCTGGGAGAGTATTCAGTTGAAACTTTCTTACAATCCAATACGGTCTAAGATTTAGTTCTATCTCCTGATATCGCCATAATTGCCTTCTGGCTGTCGGTAAATATTTTAAGCGCTGTGGGCGCCATATTTAATCTAATCCAATGCTTGATAAAATATAATTAGAGATCAAAAGACTTGATATTAGTTCTCCAAAAATATAACAATATAAACATCTAAGAAATTATAGTCGGGCGAGGTCGATCATGTAAAATTTCATTGAATTATCCTTAAAATTGGGACCTGTAGTTTGATTACAAGGTTTACAAGCCCTATTCGGGGGTTTACTTGCATGAAGACTAGATAAAATAATGGACCGATCTTAGCCATTTTCAATAGGCATCGTCCTTGCGACAATAGAAGGTCATGTACCAAATCGATTCAGAAAATTATTTAGTATATTTAAAGGTGGGTATAGGACCAATATTATTGACTGTTGCAAACATCAATGGACTGTATCGGTCTGATAGTATATCAGGACCCAAATTTGGTCTTAGCGGTTTAGGTTCTTTTGGAAAGTATAATCTAATATGCATCTTAAACCCATCTCATCAAAGCCCTGAGTAGGGACCTTAGGATACTATCAGAACTTGTTAGAACGGAAAATACTATAGAATGCTAATGTACTAACTTATACAATATTTTTTAGTGTTTTAGTAATTTAAAAAAAATGGAACCACCACATTATGCACCGATTTTATAGGAAATTTCTTTAATTGATGTCGGATTTTATTTTAAAATAAAACAAGTAAGAAGTTATAGTCAGTCGAGGCCGTCCATATAATACTCTTCACTAGTTACTCTTTAATAAAACTGTGGATATTTAAGTAAAATTTTGATAGGGGTTTTTTAGAGGGGCTAGGGTTAAATGAGGTCCTATAATTATAAAGTTCATCAGGGTCATTAAGACTAGTATAGAACTTGGTTTTGCAGCTTTTTGTCGAGATACGCGTATATAATTATGAACTTAAAGACGCTATTTGGGTTCAGTTCTATGGGGCCTAGGTGAAATAATGGAACGATGTTAACTATTTTCAATAGGCTTCGTCTACAGTACCATAAAAAATCATTTGCCAAATTTCATTAAATTATCTCTAAAATTGCTACCTGTAGTTTGATTGCAATGTTTACAAGCCTTATTCGGGAGTACAGTTGTATGGGGCCAGGTAAAATAATGTACCGATCTTAACCATTTTCAATAGGGTTCGTCCCTGGGACAATAGAAGATCAAAACCCAATATACCACCCCCACCACTAAGTGGTGTAGGGTATAAATATTTGACATATTTATTAACGACAAACAGTTTTTTAAGAACTTTATGTAAGTGTTAGTTGGATCCATTGTATATATTTCAGATTTAGGTTCTAACTGTTAGATGATAAACCTTTTCTTTTGAACACTGAGGTCCATTGAGGACCCGATTTTGAAAATATTAGGTGGAGAGATATGATGCGACTAAAAAAAGTTAAAATTTGATTTTCCATTCTTAATCTATCTTTGTTGTAACGCAAATGAATACGACTAAAACAAACAGAACGATAAGTTTATATAGACCCATACTACTTATGATGAAGTATATAAAAAAGTTAGAATAAAATATTTCTGAATGTAAATTCTGTGTAACTTTCTCAAAAAAAAAAAAAAAAACTGCGTAACTTTAAATGCTTTGGGATTTAACAAAGAAAGTGCAGAGAGCTGGAATATGTTCTTTTTCGCACAATAATAATGATGTTAAATATAATAATGATATACAGATCAAACACTTTTTTTGCACAAACAAAAGTCGAAAGATTCTTCTTTTATGAAATTCAATTTTTTCTTCCTTTTTTTTCTTTTTTATACCCTACACCACTATAGTGGGGAGGGTATTATACGTTTGTGCTGATGTTTGTAACATACAAAAATATTGGTCCAATACCCACCTTAAAGTATACCGATCGATTCAGAATCATTTTTTGAATCGATTAAGACATGTCCGTCCGTCCGTCCGTCTGTCCGGCTGGCTGGCTGGTTGTCCATGTAAACCTTGTGCGTAAGGTACAGGCCGCAATTTTCAAGATAATTTGATGAAATTTGGACCAAGCATGTTTTTTGGCACAAGGACGAAGCCCCATACAACCGTACCTCCCGATTTGAACTTTTTATGCTATAATTACGTCAAATATTCTGCTATCTCTCTAAAAATTGGCACAAGTAAGTTTTACATAAGTATAAATGATACTGCAGATTTTCGTAGCCCCCATACAAACCCCCCTTCAAAAAAATGACTTAAACGTCTAAAATTGACTTGTAACCATTTGTATCGCAATGAAACTCAACAAAACTAACTGTTACTTAGAAATATATCCTTTTCCCAAATTTACCGAGGATCGGCCCATATTTGACCTATATAAAGCCTTATTTAGAAATTTTAGTTTTTTTTATCAATAAATGGCTTAAATATTTTGGAATTATGGTAATATTCAACATAAAAGTTTCTTTACAAAAAATAAAAATTTTATAAAAAGTAAAAATTTTAAAAATATACTCATGGTGTAGGGTATTATATGGTCGGCCATGCCCGACTATACTTTCCTACTTGTTTAAATATTAAAAAGAATCATAAAGTTTTTTTGCAAACTTTTTCATCTAGAGATTATCCAACAATAACAGAATGTATTATAATTTTATTTACATAAGATTTAGACAAAAAAATATATATGAAATTTAAACATTCAGTTTATAATTCATTTATATTTTTTTTGTTACTTTCCTATTTTTTATGTAGAATCAGTTTTCAATATTTGCGTTGTATAGTATTGCCTGTTTATTATTCATTTAGTATAAATATAGTCGTATATAATATCTTTTTACTATATATGTTTTGCAATGTGGTCAAATTAATAAGAGAAATTGTTAAAATCAAATCTGAAAAATTTTCCTCGATTTTTGTCTTAATTAATATGTTTGTAACTTCAGAGGTCATATGGCACCGCTTATCCTCTTACGGTTTACATAAAAATCACAAAAGGATACCAATTTTGTTTTTCCTTTTCATATCTTTATATTCATATACATATACTTATCAAAGGTTTATAGAACAAATTTCGTATGAAAATGTGATTTATAAAACTTCGAAAAAAGTTTATGATCAATATCCATAGGAAATTGTTTTACTTTATAAGCCCACTGTACGTGGGTGGGTTGGTCACAGTTGGCTTTTGTTGTGACTACATTATAAAGTTATTTTTGTTTTGTTTTCGCACAGTTTTTGTTTTATTCAATACACTGGAGATTTTTTTGTTAAATTCAATAGAACGTTTTTTTGCTGCTGCTGCATATATAAAACACAGACAATTTTGCAAAATTTATATAAAACATATACCTCAGAGATTATAGCTGGTCATGGACGAATGTATAACATTCTATATCAGTGATTATAAGGGGCTTTTACCAAAAATGATCCTATGAGAGATAATTTTTGTGGAGTTGTCATTCTTCCGCTCATTTATTCTATTTAGTTTTGTTTGTTCTTTATTAAAGTGTCTTTGCGTCTCCGAGGTATTAAACTATCTTTAATTGATCTAATAGTATTATAACAAAAAATACCTCTTCAGGAAGAATGTCAATCTGACCTATTCTCAAAATGTATTCCGCGGAGTTTGTCCCCGCTTTTATACATTGAACATGCAAAAAGGAATAAACTGCCGGGGAATGATTGTTCTTAATTGGACAGAATGTATTTCTTGATGGGCCTTATATCAGATGATCACCTTTGCATTGCATTATTTTGAGTGTAATCCCCATCATTCCTTAATTTCTGAATTCCTTAATTTCTTAAAGTCCGCGATACCACACTATTGAGAAAGCTCTGTTGAGTTAGAAAAATCACCTAGGGAAATTTTAGAAAGCAATCATCGGTCCAAAGTCAATAGAAGGGGAGACAACCTAGGTAAAATTAGTCTTACGGTATCTTACTTCTAAAGGTGACCACACGATTGCAATATTTAAAATGTAATCTCCATCATCTTATCCCTCATTCCAATGCATTCCTTAATCACTGAAAGTCCGCACAATCATTCTATTGAGATGGCTCTGTTGAGTTAGAAAAAGCACCTAGGGACAATTTTGTAGACCGAAGCACGAAAAGCTATTGAGATGGCTCTATTGAGTTATCAGGAGCATCTAGAGATAATTTAGTACACCAAATCACGGACTCCATAACAATTTTACAAGACTGATTTCAGTGGCCATTGGGACCTACACCTTTGTGTTAAGCATGGTTAGAGTAAATGCAAAACACACCAAACCACTCCAACTCTCAAAAACCATCAATCATAATTAAGTATGCAGCGAAACATCATATTCACTCCTCCGTTCTCAACAATTTTTCAACCTTCTCAACTTAACCCATCTCAATACAATTCCATCTCTATCGATCAACCGTCTAAGCCAGTCATCCATCAGATACATCACATACATGATCATAAATGATGAATCTCTGCTTTTTCAGCTCATTCCCTACATTTCATCCCACAGCTTACCGTGCGGTTTGTACCACACTACCGACAATAACAGAAACTTATTTTGAAAAGATATTACTTCACTGTGAATCAAATCAATCCTTCGGGCAACTGGCCACCGGTAGTACCAGATTATCTGGAGCTCTGATTCGACCCCATGTCAAATCATTCCAACGAAAGGCCAAAGATATATTTGATTATTATTAGTTTATATTCAAGGTGTTAGTAGCACCTTCTTTCAATGTGATTCTTCAATAACACCAATATGTACAATGTATATAGACTAGTCATAGTACTACCCAGCAAAATTCTCAACGGATTGAAGAATTAAAATACTAGACAACATACTAGTCAATGAAATATTCAATATACTTATGACTGGATTAGTCAATAAAACAGTATATTGATTAAGCAAAAGTATATAGACCAAGTCCACAAAATAATGCATTGGCTAGTCTAAATATTAGTCAGAAACTAAACTATACAATAGAACTTTTAAACGAAATCAAATATTTCTTAATATACTAAACGACTGACAAGTCAATGGGCTAGACTTTATGGTAATAAATAGTATATTCAGCTATTCATTTAACTTGTCTATAGATCAATCAGTATGTTAGTCCATAGACTAGTTAATAGTTAAAAAGTCCATGTACTAAAGAATGGTATATACTGGTCAACAGAACTGTCAATAATGTAGTCGAAAGAAAAGTCAATAGACTATTTATTAGAACATACAAAAGCCTAGCAAAAAAGAACTTCCAAAGAAGCGAAAACGAAGTAGAATTTACTCCATGGATGTACTAAAAAAATAGCTGAAGATTTGATGATTTTAACACAGGCTTATCATAGGCGGGATGTTCTTTTTATTTTATTTGAAATTCACTACATCTGAAGTTATTCTTAGGTTTTGTTATAGGAGGGAAGTTGTTTTTATTTGATTCCAAATTTACTTCATCTGAAGTCATTCTTAGGAAATAATTTTTATGTTATGTTTTTTGGAAATTATTGGGAAGTGAAATTGTAGTATTATAGAACACAACTAATTTGTCTGAAGTAATATAAACATAAATAAATAAATTAAACTAAAATTTAAATTTAATTAAACAAAATTGGATTATTTTCGCTTCTTTGGAAGTCAATGAACATCACTTCCACAGGAGGTAAAGAAATTCCATTTAGTGCTACTTTTGAAGTGGTGATAAATGTTATTCGTTTTGAAGTATTTCGTTTTATTTTTGCTGGGACTAATCAACTGAAGACTAGTCAACAGATAAGTTTATAGACTAGTCTATAAAATAGTTTATACGCTTATTTAAAGAACCGTTAATACTTCAGACAACACGCTAGTCAATATGTTAGTCAACATATTAGTCAATAGATTAGTCTATAAATTAGTCAATAAAACATCGTATGGTTCACAGGCTTATCATAGGCTGGATGTTCTTTTTATTTGATTCCAAATTCACTTCATCTGAAGTCATTATTATGAAGTAATTTTTATGTTATTTTTTGGAAGTAAGTGAAATTGTGGTAGTTGAAAGTTTTTTTTTTAGACTAGTCTTTTCAGACTTTTTTAAAGAACAGTTAATACTTCAGACAACACTCTAGTCAATATGTTAGTCAACATATTAGTCAATAGACTAGTCTATAAACTAGTCAATAAAACATTCGATGCAACCCTCGCTGCATCAAATGATTCTGAATTCATTAAGTTAACTTTCTCAAAACTCTCTATTAGTAAATAGACTAGTAAATTAAAAGTCTATAGACTAGAGAACAGGCAGCTTAGTCGAAGAAAGAGGCTAGGGTCAATTATTTTTGTGCGTTACAAACATCAGATTAATTCCACAATACCTTTCCATTAATATAACTAGAAACTATATAAAATTCAACAAAGGAGCACAAAAAAATGCAACAAAATAAACAAAAAAAGTTCAACTAACAGAGATACCAAAAAACAGATTTAAGTTGTAGCTGTTTCTTTTTTTTCGGGAGGTGTTACTAATGCTTAAAGTATAGAGTCATATATAGTATTGACAGACTTTAGCTGGGGTTTAATGTGAACGTTAGTCAGTCGGTGCAAGTTGAAGTTTATATTGTTAAAGTTAAATACTGTTGTAGTATGTTATCACTTTTAAATGTTCAGAAAAGAAACGAGGATTTGAGATAGAATTTTTAGAGTAAATAAAAAAATTTAATATCCAAGGAAGTTCAAAAGTGAGTAAAATAATTTGAAAGAAATTAAAGAAGCATTTTCAGAATTAAAGCGCAAACTTTAATTGTTGTTTAAAATATATTCACCAGATAGCTTACAGACCCCACAAATTTGAGACATTTAATATGCTAGAGATAGTTTTTCAATTCCCTTTGAAATCTCTTAAATACATTTAAAGCCTAAAATCGTTTTCGGTTAAAAATTATTTCGATTACAATTAAACATTTTTTAGACATTGAGAAAATGGGGTTAGAAAAAAATGGCCTAGACTTTTCGCACTACCCACGCTTAAACAAATTATAACATATTCATATTTTTTTATTTTTCCTTTACAGACGAATTTTTTTTTTTTTTTTTGTTATTTTCATTATTTTATGTTTGCAAGGAAAAACTTTTTTGAAAAGCATTTACCATATATTGTATACAGATGCGTATTTGCGGAAGGATCAGTGAAAATATCTTTTCAAGACGGCTGTTCTGTTGATTGTACAGAAATTAGTCATTATTCAGTTGTTCCAACTTTATTCTAGGAAGCAATTACATAAATACTTTATTGTCCGCACCATCAAAAAAGATGGGGCATATTGTTTTTGTCATTCCGTTTGTAACACATATATATTTTAGGTTCTTATTAGATTCTAAGACGAACTAGCCATGTCCGTCTGTGTTAAGAGCACAAATACTGATTGAACCCTTTAAATTGTGAGATTCTGACTGGAATTGGAATAAGATAGGAATGACGTGGTATACATTTCAAGGTGGAAAATATATGCTATGAAAATCTGCTGTTCTTTACCTTAAAGATTGAGAGAGAAAAGCGATTTCGTGGTCCAATATCTTATTGTACACCTGGTCTTCTACTGTACTATAATGTCTATTGTCCTGCTACCTTCTCTTGATTTCTTCATCGTCTAGCTTCATATTCCTTTTCTTTCTATGTTGTTCTAGACCTCTCATTTGTGAGATTCTAACTGGAATTGGATTAAGAAAGAAAGTATGACTTGACATATACATAGACAGGTAACTCTATAACTTCTTGGTTCTGTTCTCAGTTTCCAGCTTCTGTGAAAAATCTGCTTCTCAAAGGTTGAAAGAGATATATTTGATTCAAAATTATCATCTAAAGCATCTTCTTCAACTTTTTTGTATATGCCTCTCGCTTTTCTTCATCCGTGTTTGGATTAGGTATGATGATGTTATTATTACCATCTGGCGATTCAAAGTCAGAACCGTAAAATGTTGAAGTTGCTTAAAATTCCCACATATCTAACAATTCTCGCTCGTAATGGGTTGATCTGAATAAAGGCACCCGTCTGTGCCCATTCTAGTGATATGAATCTGACGACAATACAGTTATTATGATTAATTCTATATAATTGCCAAATTTCTTTAGGATTTGATCATTATGGGATACATATCTCAAAGTTTGTACTATTCTCATAACTATAATCTCATGGTATATTACTTTAGCCAATTTAAAGTAACGACTGCATCCGCTCCTGTGTATACATGTGCTTGCACGCCCCCAAAGGAAATATGTATGTTAATATGTACATACCTATCTATACACATGTATACATAAGTAATTACGAATACATGTGGAGATTGAAATCATACAAAAAAATGTAACGCTAACGCACCCAAAAGTTTAATCTTAATTTAAAACATACGGGCTGTTTGGTACATATTTAAAAGCGTAAAATAAAATGTTTTATGGGTTGGATAACAGATTTATGAATATATAAATCAAACACATGTACATTTACATATCTACATATACATAGTAAATAAAACTGAATGTGAATGTATGTCTACACATACTTACATATGTATGTACTTATGTATATTAACCTCTTGCCTATTTTACATTTATGAATTTTAGTTGTTTTTTATTTGGTAGTTGTCTGTCAATTTGAGGAAAGAATTTTCATTTGTTTTTCTTCATTTCTTACATAGAGTGGTGGCAAACAGACAGAAACACAAATATTGTCAATTGCAAAATGTTCAAAGAGTTGAAACGTTGCAGTTAATATCATGTCATGTTACTGTTACATGTGACAACCCTTTTGAAAATTCTAACAAATATTCAGTTTATTCTGTCACTAATAGGAAATTGTCAACCAGTTGCCTAGCTGGTTGTTTAGAGGTCATAAAGTTAACTTTCATTTAGTCATGTTGATATTAATGTTGAGGACATGAAGGTCGCATGTTAAAGACAACATCAGATCAAACAAATGTGATATGAAATGTACATTTTTGTATGTTTGCATACATTCTAAGAAAATTGTTATAAAATGAGATAATATACATACATATGTAGCTAAAACCGCTTGTCTATCAGTCCAATTCAAACTGATTTATTCCACAATATTCCACGAGGGCCTATAAAGTGTGATTGACTTGTTTTGGCTTGTTTCGCACCTCCATCCTTTATATAGTCTGGCTTGACCGACTATACTTTCTTAATAGTTTTAAAATGATTTTCAGATGTAGGCTCCATCTAACCTAAATGGGAGAAAAAGCTTTAAAACTGATATTAAATGATAAGGCTTTGAGAAATAAAATACAATCGAACAAAGCCCGACTAAAGGAAAATCGGCTAAAACTTGAGAAATCTTTAGGATTAGATCTAAAAACACGTAGTGCCATCTAACAGGCTTGGT
Organism: Lucilia cuprina; assembly: GCF_022045245.1. Lineage (NCBI taxonomy): Eukaryota > Metazoa > Arthropoda > Insecta > Diptera > Calliphoridae > Lucilia > Lucilia cuprina. Next base: position 41,669,550 of record NC_060954.1, read on the forward strand.
TCCATTTTTTTTAAAGAAAATAATAAAGAAAATCCTTAAATAGTGAAAGGAATTATAGACCAATGTAAAGAAACTTAAACTCCTGAACATAGATCTTTAGAATTTTCAAATTATTGTTTCTTAGTGATCGCTTTAATAATTTCTAATATCTACGAAATGACGGAAAAAGTGTTAAAGATTTGTTTTGTATCCCTTAAACAATTTTCTTTATCTCTTCCCGTTAACATGTATATCCTATTAGGAACCATACTAACCTCTACTACTAACCATGCTAACCTCGAAAATAATAATTTTGAAAAACATCTCGCCAACTCTCGTTTTAGAGGTCCTAAGCGTTATTGTTCCGAGTGAATACAGACTTCGTTGCTTAGAACAGTTTTGCATTACTGATTATCTCCCAGTGGTCTGGTTCCATTATGTTACAAAGTATATAACTGGTTTTCGCTTCTTACGCGGTCATAGTTTGATACTTAATAGCCGATATGTTGGAACATTGTAGCGTCATATTCAATTAAATCCACCTTAAACATTCTCAGATAGATCGCACTTGCTCGGAAGTATATCACGATTTTCCAATTCTCAGATACGAAATGTCTGAGAGATCTGCAAGATTCTGAATGAAATTCATAAATGTTTGGGAAATATAGAATTTTTTATAGCAGGTCTTATTATTAAACGATCTTCAAGTTAAAGGGGAAATTAAGAGCTTTGCTCCTTATAAAGCTGCAGGGCCGGATGACATTTTCCTGACGCTTTTACAGCGTAGAAAACGTCTTTATACGAAGTTGTCCATTACATTGGTGAATCCTTCGATAGCAAACTACACACACTGGCGGTATGCATAGACATCGAAGGCGCTTTCAATAACGTACACACTGATGCTCTTATTTAAATCCCTAGACCAGTTTTATGTTAATCGAGAGCTCCGTAACTGGATCAATTACATACTAAAGAACAAATGGATACGCTGTGAGATGTACGATATAATTATCAGGAAAAATGTGTTTCGCGGTGGTGTTTTGTCACCTTTACTCTGGGTTACAGCGATTAACAGCCTCCGACTTAGTCCTATCTGCAATGCACACGAAATACTTTTAATCGAAAAGGATCCAAACTACTTGTATAGATGAGCTGAGGATGCTCTCAATATGGCCATTAGCTAGGCTCAACCGAAAGGCCTCAATGTTAACCCAGCGAAGACGGAAATCTGACTTTTCACAAGAAAGACAAAAATTATATAAATATGTATACTGAACCGTGCTTCCTGGACAAAAAGATGCCGGTGATAGACAAAGTTAAGTACTTCGGTATATTTCTCGACAATGGAGACACCGCATAAAGGATAGGATCAAAAAGGCACATAGGTGCTGGGCGATATGTAGGAGAACTATGGTCATGAAATGGGGTCTTAGTCCTACTATGACAAATTGGTGGACTGCATTGGACAAAAACTGTAATATCAAACTTAGGGGATCTCGGAGGATGAAATATTTCAATTTTAAGAATGTAGGTTCTAGTAAGATGTCTTAAGTCGTAATATTTGATTTGGGGCTTGAGAAAATCTTGAACCACATGACTTATTTTCAACTTGTATATCTACAAAAATGTTTTACGTGGATAGATACTAAGGAAAAGTCAAACTGAATAAACTTAAAAGAGGATTTAAGGAATTAGCTCAAATGCTTTATAACCTCCCTAGCTTACGAATTTCAAATGAATAACATTTATAATAAAACTAACAAAATCAATATGATAAAATAAACTTGGATCGAAGCTGTCTAAGAATATTATGAAAATCTTACACTTATTTCTCATACAATTAAGAAAATTACGGCTATAATTAGTTATGCATACATATTCATCTAACCTTAGGCACTTCTTACATACATACACATTTCTTCTGTTATATTCCAGAATTCATAAAAAGAAAATACAACCAAAGTACTCTGTACATGCATAGAAATAAAGTGCGTTTAAAAAAATCTCTTTCTAGAAGAAACATTCTTCGTTAGTTGGTTTGCTAAACATTCTTTAACTATAGTTTCAACTAACTACCATTAGTCTGATGATGTAGAGCTATTTTTCATAAATATGTATCTTTTTTCTGCGTTTCAAAAATGTGCTGCTGCATGTGGGAAAGAATTTTATTAATGTATGTGTTTGAGCTATGTGCGTGTGTGTGTTTTTAAATGAGTGAGATATCAGCAGTTCGGAGAGTCAGTCACCGAACTTCCTTTGAACTAGTATAACAAATGGTATCTGAATAGTTATTTCACTAATCGAATTATTGCAAATAATGTCAAAATATTTCTAACTATAAAGTGGTCAACGAACTTTCTGCGAATTAGTATAACTTATGGCTATAGCTCTAGTTATCTGAGTAGTTATTTTTAAAAATATTTTTCTAATGTTGCGCTCACATTGCATTATTGGAAGTAATGTCAATATACTCCTAATTTCCCCCCGGGGGCACGTTACCTTGGTGAAACCTAAACCTTGTTGTTATTGTAATCCAGAGGAATAAAAGGGTTATTCCAATACCTCTAGTCTGACCGGGACTAACAAATTGGCTTAATTCTTGCATAGATTGAAAGAGGTCAAACCAGAACACCGGATAATCTGGTACTATGGGTGGCCAGTTGCCCACAGGTCTATGTCCTGGCTGGTCAGTTGGTTGAAGTTCATGTAGTGGCTGTGGTTTAAACTCAAATCGGTTAAAAGACTGATGTAAGGTAAAGTCAATATTTCGGGATAAGTTCGGTGCTGTTGCCGAAACAACAGATACCCCACAGAGGAGTGACTATGCATTGGAAATGAGTTGGTATTAATTGTATATGGTACGGGGTGAATGTGAGGTAAGACGGGCCTCATCCTATCCATCTACCTATAATGAATGTGTCGTATAAATTAGATGAAAGGTATCATATACAACTGATACCATTGAATTTTCCTTCCTTGTCCAGATTGGTTCAGAGTGTACTCTGTTCATATCAGAATTACCACAGTGTGTCCCTGTGAGTAAGAACAAAGTCCTCGGCTTATTTGAAGGATTCGTACTTCGGTCCACCGGTTATGTCTCTAGGTGCTGTTGCCGAACCAACAGAGGCCATTCCATCTGCGTGGTTGTAAACGGAAGTGATGTTAAGCAAAGTATTTCAGCAAAGTGCTTGTACATGGACCGGTCCAATCCATGCACAAAAATTGCCACCTGAGTTGTTCATTGAAGGATTCAGGGGCGATGGTAGGCTGTGGTCATGTCTACCCTGTGGATGAAAAAGACCACCGTGGGATAGGGAATCATGCCAGGTACTCACGTAAAGCACTTCGACATTTATACTCTTAACTAATAAATAAAACGGTTACTTTAAAACTAAAGCTAAAAATTATGTTTCTTTGAAACTTATACACATATACATATGTATATATTTGTAAAATTATATTATTTTCCTTAAAATTTCATAAGTGTAAATACAAATTCATTGTAGAACAGTTCACTTTATATAAAAATGGACTATAGTTTGAAATTGACTACTGACCAAGTTACTAAGGATGCATAAAGTAACCAGTTAAGTATTCATTTTAACAAAGAGCTCTTATATGAATCGTTTACTGCCTTTAAAAGATACACTTGACTACTTGTAAAACAGTTGGGTTCTAATGAACGAACATGTCTGAAAAATATTATATAAACTACAAAAAACTTTTGACTGCATATTAAATGGCTCTTTACTTCTTTTGTAACGTTTACTTGTTTCTACCATGTTTTTCCAACTTTTCACTAACTTCTTTTTCCACTCACAACAAATAAGGCAACAAAATGAATAGTTCAAATATGGTTAAAAAACGCATATTTGTCAACACACACACGCACTTTATAGTTCTTTAAACATGTACTTTATATAAACTTTATTATTAGTATATGTATGTATATGAATGTATGTTTTTTACATATGTATATAGAGATTTTATTTGCCATGTTTGTGGAAAAATTAAAAGGAAATGAAACAAGTTAAAGTGCTAGATTCGGTAATGTCGAATGTAAGATTCCCTTCAATGAGTTATCAAAAAAAGGACTTTATTTTGGAGATATGGTCAAGAACTTCAAGACTTACTAAACAATATTACAAATGTGTGAAGACCTGCCGTGTTGGCCTTATTCCACGATGTTTTTTTCAACTAGATGATGAGTAAGTTATTCTATTGACCATCGCCCCTTTGTGCTTCTTACAAACACTTTACGCAAGTACTCGATCTATCTAAACTTGTATCATTCCAGAAAAAGGCTAATGGTACGTTTGGCATCATAGTCCCGCTAGTCTAGAGCTATTGGTGGCAATTCTTTTCCTCTGGATTACAATAACATCAATGAGGAAGTTCATTAAGGTAACAGGTTAGCTATTGCCAAATTTCAGCTGCTTATAGCCTTCATGGCCCCACTGAATACATAGAATTATCTTAGCGCAATAGAGTTCTTGTAACTATCCTCGTCCTTTTCTTTCGAATGATTTGGCATGGGGTCGAACCAGAGCATTATATAATCTAGCACTACGGATACCTAGTTCAGAGTCCAAGAAGTGCCTGTGGTTTACGAACTGATATATCCTATGCCATATATGTATATCTGGATTCTTTCTCCGGTGCTGTTGCCAACTCAGACAGAACAACCTATGCTATATTACCGATCCCTTTGAATATGTTTAACCCTTCGCGTTGTCATCTCAACAGATGACACTAGGTGATGCCACAGAGCAACCTATACCGGACCCCTGAAAACGTTGAGTATCTTTAACTATTCGTGAAGTTGGTGCCAGTATAAGTTGGGTAGTTTTCAGGTTGATACTTGGCAGTTTCCTGTTAGTCCGTAGATCGTTTCTTATGGTCTGAAAATAAGAATGATGTAAGTTGTTGAACGATCGGGAAAGGGGAAAGTCTTATTTGCCTAACAAGAAGAAAAGGATGCTACGCGATTTGGTTGAGACCTACCTCTCATCTTGATGGGGCAGTTATTGGTTTTAAATAGACTTTGGAAATTCCAACATTCTTTGTCACATTATCAAGACATAAAGAGTGATCGTGATTACTCTGGATTACGTCGAAACAGCAGAGACATCTCAGAAGTGTGGTTGCGGCGGCTTCAAGAATGTAAGAAATACACTGGGATGGGTCACTAGTTGATGCATAATGAAACTTTCATGGCATCATTCACCTGATGTTGGTTTGGGTTCGCACCTGTTATTGACTCTAGAATAGTGATTGCTTTTTCCTTGTCGGGGTATCCATTGGAATTGGTCAGATTCTGCCTGTATTTTCGCAATGGCACAACTAAGGAAATAGATTTAATAGCTCGAATACATCAGAGAAGTTGCACATGACCCGGTACAGCCATGTACAAAGATTTACTCCTGAGTTCTTGACAGAAGGATTTAGGGGTGCGTGGTGGACCGTTCTCAAGTATATCCAGTTGATGAAAAAGACCCCCGTGAAATAAGACAAAGCAAGTGATCACGCTAAGAATATAGATATTCTTGACATCTTAACCTAGTGTAAATTATCGCAATCGCTCTAAAATTGCTGCATGAGTAGCCCGAAAGAATTTGCAAGCTCTAGCTGAGTTTGACAATATTCTTAATCTTTAAACTATTTTGGTTATCTAGTGAAAACAGTTCAAAGATTTTCAAAATCAAACCATCTCTCTAACTTATAGACCGAACAAAAATGTATACAATTTATATGAGTATTTCCAAACTAACTCTTTATAGCTTTCTGGCCCTAGTTTAAGTCCATATAAAAAGATCCTACCAAAATAAATTTCCAACTAGAACACATACGTTATGTCAAACCCTCCATTATCTCTGAGAGATGGGTAGTAAACATGTACCTGCATGCTCAAGTTTATGAATAAAAACCAGCTAGAAAAAGTTAGTATATTTTGAACGTTCCAACTCGTATAAAGGACATGTTTTAACAAAACTCAAGTAGGCATAAAATTTGTTTTTCATTTAAATAATTGTAAAAAAATGTATGAGAAAAACGAAGGAAGAAAAAAACATTACAAGATTTTTCTACAACTACCGCCATATATAGTATACTATGACATAACTAACTAATACAAGCAGATGTATAGTACAAATGTATGTATTTATGTATATTATGTACATTAGACTTAAGCCAAAATATGTAGTGAAATAAGAATTTTAAAAGTTATTGAAATCGGTGCACTATATCACTTAGTAATTATAACTTAAAAAATACGCAAATATAGAAATGTGAACCGATCTCTAATAATATTTGAGCATAACTTCCATCGTAGGAAATCACTTTTACTCGCATGATCACACAAAGTCTAGAAACTCAATATTGAAAAAACTTTTCGAAATAGAATTATGTCAATATATTCGTACCCAATTACTTATCTCCAGAAATGACCTTCAATGTCAAACTTCCAGTACTATTTACTACTTTGCTGATGACAGCGATATCTATTGTCCTTTTAGAGATTGGGACAATGAGGCGCAATACAAATGAGTCGCGCAATCACGACTTGATAACAAAATCATATAAACGCTTAGCAGATGGTCCAACTATAGTTATGGGTGGTGTAAGTAATCGGAAACTCTATATGTTTTGGTGTAGGTATAAAGTATTCGGAAACTCTATATGTTTTGGGCATGAAATTACCGTGCGATGTGCGATGGAATAAACACATTATTCATGTGTCGAAAGAAGGATTCAAGTTTTTTGTTTTTCTGAAATGAGTATGGTTCGGAAGTACATTTTGAAAATACTTGACTGCGTACAAGAGAGGGAACACGTTCCCGATACTCGTATATTACTACACAGCACACGACTCTTATCAAGAACACACCCATTTGTGGTCGATCGGACAGAGGACCCCACAACACATTACAGACAAATTTCATTTTTAAGCTGCACTATGAGAAGAGGGATATACTTCCTGCAGAAGTATTTCCTTCCACTTTTGATGTCAACAATTTTAAATCAAATGTTCACAAACACTACATGAGTTTGTGTCATCCACTTATAAATGGTTGATATATAAGATTCGACTATGACGAATCTTATATACCCACCATCAAACCGTATGCAGTATGCTTGGTTAATTATGGACCGATCCTCATAAAATTCGGTATATAGTCGATTTTCGCTGGTAAGAAACTTAATTATATCGAATTTGAGTGCTAAACTCGTATTTTTAAGCCAGCAATGGGCGTTAAAGTCATTTTTCTAGGGGACCATAATGAGGGGAAGGGTCAATTCTGGATCGATGCTCATAAAATTTGGTAGAGAGAATTTGGCTCATATAAAACTTATTTCTGTCAAATTTCATTGCTATACTTGCATTTTAAAACAGTTAAGGCAGTTAAAGCTGTTTTTAGGGAGGCCACTTCTCTGGGGGACTATACGAAAACGTGAACCGATATTGCCCATTTTCAATACCAAACAAACGTTACATGTAAGGAATAACTCTTACTGTTTGGACTCTTTTGTGCATTCAACAGACAGATAGGCAGATGGACAGACATGGCTAGATTATCTTAGAATTAAATACGGACCCAGAATGTATATACTTTTCTGGGACTACGATCAATATAAGTTTTTTTAAGGTGGGTATAAACATGAACATGTTCCTCATGTTCATTAATATAAGAATATTTAAAAGTAATGCAGACTGTTTGTAGTAGTCATTGACAAGTAAGTGGTGTTGTAAGTAGAAGTATTAAACAATTTTTATTTTTTTTTTGCTTTCTATATAATAAATATGTTAATCATGGTAATAAAATTCTTGATGTTGGACCAATGAAGGCCTTAGTTTATATTCATATAGGTTTGTCATTTCATATGTATATCGGTGAATACAACACTCTTACTTGTGTCACTCTAATATGAATGTTAAAATAATTCGCCTGACATAAATTTAACATACTCTTACATATGTAATTGTAACAGGGTCGTGGGCGTATTTAACATACCTGCAGGTCAGGGTGTCAATAATTGTATTAATGGATTTAAAGCAACACTATCATATCAGATATCAGATCGTTATTAATATTTAAAAAATTTAATAAATTCAATCAACCAAATATTTAGACATTTGATAAAATATTATTTAAAAAAGGATACTTCGACTCAATGCAAAACTTTAGGGGAATTTTTTCTGGTATGTAAGTGATTGCGTTTATTAATATTTGTTTATGTATGTGTGTGTGTGTGTTTAAAGAAGTGTGTAAATATATGTTGACATATAAAATATTTTTCACTTACAGCTAAAAGGAAGATGACGTAGTAAAAAAAGAAACAAAATAACAAAACTATACTTACTTGAAAGTAAATTTCTTTTATATTTAAGTAGTTTAACTACATTATGGAGCAACAAAATTTCATTTTATTTTCATATAAAAAAGTACGAAAAAAACACGTACAATTAATTAAATAACATTTTATTAGAAAGCTTATATGCGCCTTTTTACTGAAGAGAAATTTTTGAAAAAGGGAATAAATAATAATTTGCTGCAAAATAATGAAGTAATAAAATATATCATCAGTAAGTTTTTATAAAACAATACTAATGATTCTTATGTTTAGAGTAAAATAAACGAACTGGAGTTCAATTGATGTTGCTATAGTCTATAGTCTAGTCTATAGTATTCTCGGAAGAGAATATCGGGAACTTACGATCCCGCGGACTCCAGTACCCAGGTATGGAGAGCGTGCTATAAAAATGCACATGTGCTCTGCGAAGACCTGTGAAGAGGCGAGTGGATACCGCCCCTAAATAAGTATCCAACCACAGGGGTATCCTCTAGAGAGGCATAGTTAGAAGACTGACGACTTCGTGGTTTCCCCAGTCAAAAGAAAAAATCCAGGCGCGACGGTTCCCAGATTGGGCGGCTTCCTGGTCAGCGTCTGTTCTCCATGTTAGGAGCGGCTGCAGGAAAACCCTGGCGGATAGGGTTAAAACGCAAGACACTAACTTATCTTGAATGGAAAATACAATATCGAAAGTTACGGTGCAGGAAGTAATAAACCCAGTACCGGCGGCTTTGGAAAGTGTGAGCGCGGGCTTTCAGTCGTCGATATCCAGCTACCGCAAAAATTCTAATTCTAATCCAGTAGCAAACCTGGCTGGACTAGAATATAATGCTACAGGCAACACAAATATTATGGAGATGCTTGCAACAACGGATCCCTTTAGGAGAAACTCAGGTGTTCAGAGATCACCACCGCAAGCAGTGAGTAACATTACACCAACAACATCTGAACAAACAAGCAAAGATGAACCAGAAATGAGTTCCTCAAGTAAATCGTTTGTAGAACTAGGAAGACAAATAGATAAACTTATGTTGTTTATGAAGCCCAAAAATAATATACATCTCGACATCAAGGCACAGATAAGATTTATTAAAGCTACTTATAATAAAGTTAAGAAAGAGCTACAACCTGATGAGAAATCTGAAAAGAACGATCAGTCAACACAGATAACGCCAAAAACTGGTGAAGAAACAAACGACCCTAAACCGAGAGGAGAACCGGTCGATAGTTCCACGAAAATGCAAACTCCTAAGAGAAGAATAATAACGAGTTTAGATGTCAAAGAAAAGGCGGAAATAAGAGAACAGTCAACACAGACAACCCCCAAATCGTATGAAGAAAAAAAGACAGAAAGAGGAGTAGAGAACCCGTAGATAGTCCTACAACAATGCAAACCCCGAAAAGAAGCAAAAAGGTTATTCAAAAAACCAAGAAGAAGATTGAAATGGAAAATGGCAAATCTGTGGAGGATACCAAAAATGCGAAAAACGAAGAATGGAAAACAGTCAAACGTAAGAAAAACTCGCGGAAGAGACCAGTCAAGACAGATGCGATGATAATATCTGCAAAGGGAGAAACTACCTACGCAGATATATTACGCAAAATAAAGGCAGACCCAACTTTAAAAGATCTTGGGGAGAACGTTTCGCGCATAAGAAGAACTCTAGAGGTGATTTACTACTAGAGATCAAATCAGCGAGTAAAGATATTGTGGATAAGTTCAATGGTCAGATGGAAAAAAGTATTGGCCAACAAGCGGAGATTAGAACCCATAAAAAGGAGATCTTTATTGAATGTAAGGACATTGACGAGGTTACCACAAAACAAGAAATATGCGATGCCCTGACGGAACAATTCGAAGTGGAAGGAATAAAAGAATCAGATATCAAGAGCCTTAGGAAAAGCTACGGAGATACAAAAACAGCAGTTATTTCATTACCAATGGACATGGGTCGAAGAGTATGGAAAACGTTTAAAATCCGAATCGGATGGGTCATCTGTAGGATTAGGGAAAAAATGTCCCTTAAAAGGTGTTACAGATGTCTTGAATTTGGACACATTGCAACAAATTGTACCAATGCTCAAGACAGATCCAAAATGTGTAGGAGGTGTGGCGATATCGGTCATATTGCTAAAGACTGTACTAAAAAACCGCAGTGTATGTTCTGTAAAAAACGAGGATCCGTAAACATTATTCATGTGGCAGGTAGCGGGAGATGTCCTGTATTTAAACAGGCTCTTACCAAGTTACACAAATGAGGTTAATTCAACTTAACCTCAACCATTGTAAGGCGACACAGGACCTGCTTTCACAGATTATCTGCGAAACTCGTGTTGATGTCGCCATCCTAAGTGAACAGTATAAAAACATGCACAACGCTGTATGGGTGAAGGATTTGTCTAACAAAGCTGCTATATGGGCCTGTGGAAACCAGGCCATCGAAGAAATTTCAAAACAACCAGAAGATGGTTTCGTAATGGCAAAAATTGGTGGTGTTTATATATACAGTTGCTATGCACCACCCAGTGCAACAATAGAACAATACCAACGAATGTTAGATCGACTTGTGAGGGATGCAAATCTTCACAACCCAAAAATCATAGCGGGAGATTTCAACGCATGGGCAGTTGAATGGGGAAGCCGATACACCAATAAAAGGGGACGTATTCTACTGGAGACATTCTCAAGGTCCGATCTTGTGCTAGCCAACAATGGTAGTAAGCCAACATTCATGGCTAGGGGAACCTGTTCTGTGGTGGACATCACATTTGTAAGTAACTCGCTGGGTAGAGATATAGAATGGAGCGTCAGCGATCAATACACGCACAGCGACCACCAATCTATAATATTCTCTGTAAATAACAATAACAGAACGCAACCTACGCCAAATAGGTGTAATACCAGGTATAAAAAGCTAAACAATGACATTTTTACCCAGGAGACTTCACAAACTACTGAAATAGAAGGTACAGCAGAGTATAAAGCGAGGTATATAATCGACAAGCTGAAGAGAGCATGTGATATCGCATTGCCAAGGCGCAGATTGTCAAAAAACCGTAATCCAAACTATTGGTGGAATGACGAAATTAGCAACCTAAGGAAAGAATGCCTAAGAGCTAGAAGAAAAGCCCAACGCGCGAGAGGAAGATTGGACTTTGAAGTACGCAGTCTAGAATACCAAAAATCAAGACGAGAATTCCAAAATGCCATTGCACGTAGTAAAAGAATCTGCTTCAAACAGATATGTTTGGAAGCTGACTCCGATCCATGGGGCAAAGCCCCATCACGTCGAGGCTCAAAGGAAAAAAATCCCCACAGCCTACTTGTCCACATTTACTGGACAAGATTGTTAGGACACTGTTTCCGGAACAGCAAAGTTTAGTTAACTTGTCGTATAGAACAGAAGATGCAGGAAGCATATCACCAGTAACGGAGGATGAAGTGATCCATTTATCAAGCAAAATTGGAGATAGGAAGGCTCCTGGCCCAGATGGCATACCAAACGCAGCTTTTAAGCTCGCAATCAGGAAAGTGCCTAAATTATTTGCCGACCTGTTTAACCAATACTTGAGGGAAGGTATTTTCCCAGACCCCTGGAAGAAACAGACACTGGTACTAATCCCAAAACCAAATAAACCTATTGGTGACCCGTCGTCGTACAGACCAATATGTCTATTGGACACAATAGGGAAACTACTGGAGAAAATAATATACAGTCGCTTGTTACCAATCGTTGAAGCGAAAAACGGTCTGTCAAGCTACCAATATGGCTTTCGTAAAGCAAGATCAACCATAGACGCAATTCATATGGTCACGGAAATAGCACAAAAGGCAATAGAGGGCAAAGGGGCAAACAAGAAATACTGTGCGATTATTACACTAGATGTAAAAAAATGCATTTAACTCTGCTAACTAGGGTTTAATATTACGAACTCTTCGCAGACTTGAAGTAACAGATTATTTGACTCTGATTATTAGTAGCTACTTCTCTAATAGAAGACTGTGCTATGACACAGAAGAAGGTGTTATGATGCATAAGGTCACGGCAGGGGTCCCCCAGGGCTCCGTGTTAGGACCTCTGTTGTGGAACATTATGTACAACGACGTTTTTACACTGGCAATCCCGGACGAAGCGAACATTATCGGCTTTGCGGATGACATTGCAGTAACAGTCTCGGCAAGATTTATAGACGAAATACAACTTATAGCAAATGAAGTTATCGAAGTCATAAGATCGTGGATGAAAAGCGCTGGACTAGATCTAGCCGAACATAAAACGGAACTCGTTTTAATCAGTAACCGACGGAAACCGGATTACATAAATATAAATGTGGGGATGTATGAGGTGGTGTCTAAATCGCATATAAAATACTTAGGTATGATGATCGATGCAAAGCTAAACTTTAAAGCTCATAGCGACTATATATCTCAGAAAGCAGCAAACGTAAGAGTTGCTATCGAAAGAATGATGCCAAACCTAGGAGGTCCAAGGCAATCGAAGAGAAAAATTATAAACTCTGTAATTACATCGTTGATCCTGTACGCGGCCCCTATTTGGTCTAAAGCCTTTAAAGTAAGATCAACAGTTAAATCTGTCTTATCAGTCTATACACTATGTGCCCTGCGTGCATGTTGTTCCTATCGTACAACATCAGATGATGCGGCGTATGTCATATCGGGAATGATTCCCATAGACATTCTAGCTGACGAAGGAAATCGAATTTACGAGTGGAAGAGAAGGGGAAACCAAAAACTCAGCTATGCGAAAAAGCTGGAAAGAGAAACATCGCTGAGTATTTGGCAATCCCGATGGGAAGAAAGACGCAAAGGAAGATGGACTTTCAAAATCATACCTAATATAAAAGTATGGATAAACAGGAAACACGGGGAGACAGATTATTATCTCACACAGTTCCTATCTGGACACGGAGGCTACAGGAGTTACCTGCATAAATTTGGACTCGACGGCTCCCCGCTCTGCCCACACTGCCCAAACATAGAGGAAAACCCGGAGCATGTAATGTTTTATTGTCCAAGGTTTAACGACGAAAGGCAATGTGCAGAAGGAATTGTTGGGCAACAATTGAATACTCATAATATTTTGAACATTCTACTATACAAGAAAGAAAACTGGGAAGCAATATGCACCATGATAAAGCGAATTCATATAAAACTAAGGAATGAAGAGAAAAGAAGGAAAACCTTAGAACAATATTTGACAGAGGGCAACTAAGCCCTTCCACCCCTGTAGTATCTGGAATGACAGTCCCGCAGGGTATATGGATGACGAAGGAGGTGCTTTAGTCGGTAGGAATCCGACATAACCCGTTGTTTTTTTTAACACCGGGTATCATATGCAAGATTTACACCTGCCTTATTAAAAAAAAAAAAAAAAAAAAAAAGTCTAGTCTATAGTATAGTCTATAGTCTAGTCTATAGTCTAGTCTATAGTCTATTCTATAGTCTAGTCTATAGTCTAGTCTATAGTCTATTCTATAGTCTAGTCTATAGTCTAGTCTATAGTCTATTCTATAGTCTAGTCTATAGTCTAGTCTATAGTCTAGTCTATAGTCTAGTCTATAGTCTAGTCTATAGTATATTCTATAGTCTAGTCTATAGTCTAGTCTATAGTCTAGTCTATAGTATAGTCTATAGTCTAGTCTATAGTCTAGTCTATAGTCTAGTCTATAGTCTAGTCTATAGTCTAGTCTATAGTCTAGTCTATAGTCTAGTCTATAGTCTAGTCTATAGTCTAGTCTATAGTCTAGTCTATAGTCTAGTCTATAGTCTAGTCTATAGTCTAGTCTATAGTCTAGTCTATAGTCTAGTCTATAGTCTAGTCTATAGTCTAGTCTATAGTCTAGTCTATAGTCTAGTCTATAGTCTAGTCTATAGTCTAGTCTATAGTCTAGTCTATAGTCTAGTCTATAGTCTAGTCTATAGTCTAGTCTATAGTCTAGTCTATAGTCTAGTCTATAGTCTAGTCTATAGTCTAGTCTATAGTCTAGTCTATAGTCTAGTCTATAGTCTAGTCTATAGTCTAGTCTATAGTCTAGTCTATAGTCTAGTCTATAGTCTAGTCTATAGTCTAGTCTATAGTCTAGTCTATAGTCTAGTCTATAGTCTAGTCTATAGTCTAGTCTATAGTCTAGTCTATAGTCTAGTCTATAGTCTAGTCTATAGTCTAGTCTATAGTCTAGTCTATAGTCTAGTCTATAGTCTAGTCTATAGTCTAATCTATAGTCTAGTCTATAGTCTAGTCTATAGTCTAGTCTATAGTCTAGTCTATAGTCTAGTCTATAGTCTAGTCTATAGTCTAGTCTATATAGTCTAGTCTATAGTCTAGTCTATAGTCTAGTCTATAGTCTAGTCTATAGTCTAGTCTATAGTCTAGTCTATAGTCTAGTCTATAGTCTAGTCTAGTCTATAGTCTAGTCTATAGTCTAGTCTATAGTCTAGTCTATAGTCTAGTCTATAGTCTAGTCTATAGTCTAGTCTATAGTCTAGTCTATAGTCTAGTCTATAGTCTAGTCTATAGTCTAGTCTATAGTCTAGTCTATAGTCTAGTCTATAGTCTAGTCTATAGTCTAGTCTATAGTATAATCTATAGTCTAGTCTATAGTCTAGTCTATAGTCTAGTCTATAGTCTAGTCTATAGTCTAGTCTATAGTCTAGTCTATAGTCTAGTCTATAGTGTAGTCTATAGTCTAGTCTATAGTCTAGTCTATAGTCTAGTCTATAGTCTAGTCTATGTCTATAGTCTAGTCTATAGTCTATAGTCTAGTCTATAGTCTAGTCTATAGTCTAGTCTATAGTCTAGTCTATAGTCTAGTCTATAGTCTAGTCTATAGTCTAGTCTATAGTCTAGTCTATAGTCTAGTCTATAGTCTAGTCTATAGTCTAGTCTATAGTCTAGTCTATAGTCTAGTCTATAGTCTAGTCTATAGTCTAGTCTATAGTCTAGTCTATAGTCTAGTCTATAGTCTAGTCTATAGTCTAGTCTATAGTCTAGTCTATAGTCTAGTCTATAGTCTAGTCTATAGTCTAGTCTATAGTCTAGTCTATAGTCTAGTCTATAGTCTAGTCTATAGTCTAGTCTATAGTCTAGTCTATAGTCTAGTCTATAGTCTAGTCTATAGTCTAGTCTATAGTCTAGTCTATAGTCTAGTCTATAGTCTAGTCTATAGTCTAGTCTATAGTCTAGTCTATAGTCTAGTCTATAGTCTAGTCTATAGTCTAGTCTATAGTCTAGTCTATAGTCTAGTCTATAGTCTAGTCTATAGTCTAGTCTATAGTCTAGTCTATAGTCTAGTCTATAGTCTAGTCTATAGTCTAGTCTATAGTCTAGTCTATAGTCTAGTCTATAGTCTAGTCTATAGTCTAGTCTATAGTCTAGTCTATAGTCTAGTCTATAGTCTAGTCTATAGTCTAGTCTATAGTCTAGTCTATAGTCTAGTCTATAGTCTAGTCTATAGTCTAGTCTATAGTCTAGTCTATAGTCTAGTCTATAGTCTAGTCTATAGTCTAGTCTATAGTCTAGTCTATAGTCTAGTCTATAGTCTAGTCTATAGTCTAGTCTATAGTCTAGTCTATAGTCTAGTCTATAGTCTAGTCTATAGTCTAGTCTATAGTCTAGTCTATAGTCTAGTCTATAGTCTAGTCTATAGTCTAGTCTATAGTCTAGTCTATAGTCTAGTCTATAGTCTAGTCTATAGTCTAGTCTATAGTCTAGTCTATAGTCTAGTCTATAGTCTAGTCTATAGTCTAGTCTATAGTCTAGTCTATAGTCTAGTCTATAGTCTATAGTCTAGTCTATAGTCTAGTCTATAGTCTAGTCTATAGTCTAGTCTATAGTCTAGTCTATAGTCTAGTCTATAGTCTAGTCTATAGTCTAGTCTATAGTCTAGTCTATAGTCTAGTCTATAGTCTAGTCTATAGTCTAGTCTATAGTCTAGTCTATAGTCTAGTCTATAGTCTAGTCTATAGTCTAGTCTATAGTCTAGTCTATAGTCTAGTCTATAGTCTAGTCTATAGTCTAGTCTATAGTCTAGTCTATAGTCTAGTCTATAGTCTAGTCTATAGTCTAGTCTATAGTCTAGTCTATAGTCTAGTCTATAGTCTAGTCTATAGTCTAGTCTATAGTCTAGTCTATAGTCTAGTCTATAGTCTAGTCTATAGTCTAGTCTATAGTCTAGTCTATAGTCTAGTCTATAGTCTAGTCTATAGTCTAGTCTATAGTCTAGTCTATAGTCTAGTCTATAGTCTAGTCTATAGTCTAGTCTATAGTCTAGTCTATAGTCTAGTCTATAGTCTAGTCTATAGTCTAGTCTATAGTCTAGTCTATAGTCTAGTCTATAGTCTAGTCTATAGTCTAGTCTATAGTCTAGTCTATAGTCTAGTCTATAGTCTAGTCTATAGTCTAGTCTATAGTCTAGTCTATAGTCTAGTCTATAGTCTAGTCTATAGTCTAGTCTATAGTCTAGTCTATAGTCTAGTCTATAGTCTAGTCTATAGTCTAGTCTATAGTCTAGTCTATAGTCTAGTCTATAGTCTAGTCTATAGTCTAGTCTATAGTCTAGTCTATAGTCTAGTCTATAGTCTAGTCTATAGTCTAGTCTATAGTCTAGTCTATAGTCTAGTCTATAGTCTAGTCTATAGTCTATAGTCTAGTCTATAGTCTAGTCTATAGTCTAGTCTATAGTCTAGTCTATAGTCTAGTCTATAGTCTAGTCTATAGTCTAGTCTATAGTCTAGTCTATAGTCTAGTCTATAGTCTAGTCTATAGTCTAGTCTATAGTCTAGTCTATAGTCTAGTCTATAGTCTAGTCTATAGTCTAGTCTATAGTCTAGTCTATAGTCTAGTCTATAGTCTAGTCTATAGTCTAGTCTATAGTCTAGTCTATAGTCTAGTCTATAGTCTAGTCTATAGTCTAGTCTATAGTCTAGTCTATATCTAGTCTATAGTCTAGTCTATAGTCTAGTCTATAGTCTAGTCTATAGTCTAGTCTATAGTCTAGTCTATAGTCTAGTCTATAGTCTAGTCTAGTCTATAGTCTAGTCTATAGTCTAGTCTATAGTCTAGTCTATAGTCTAGTCTATAGTCTAGTCTATTGTCTAGTCTATAGTCTAGTCTATAGTCTATAGTCTAGTCTATAGTCTAGTCTATAGTCTATAGTCTATAGTCTAGTCTAGTCTAGTCTATAGTCTAGTCTATAGTCTATAGTCTAGTCTATAGTCTAGTCTATAGTCTAGTCTATAGTCTAGTCTATAGTCTATTCAAGTCTAGTCTATAGTCTAGTCTATAGTCTAGTCTATAGTCTAGTCTATAGTCTAGTCTATAGTCTAGTCTAAAGTCTAGTCTATAGTCTAGTCTAGTCTATAGTCTAGTCTATAGTCTAGTCTATAGTCTAGTCTATAGTCTAGTCTATAGTCTAGTCTATAGTCTAGTCTATAGTCTAGTCTATAGTCTAGTCTATAGTCTATAGTCTATAGTCTAGTCTATAGTCTAGTCTATAGTCTAGTCTATAGTCTAGTCTATAGTCTAGTCTATAGTCTAGTCTATAGTCTAGTCTATAGTCTAGTCTATAGTCTAGTCTATAGTCTAGTCTATAGTCTAGTCTATAGTCTAGTCTATAGTCTAGTCTATAGTCTAGTCTATAGTCTAGTCTATAGTCTAGTCTATAGTCTAGTCTATAGTCTAGTCTATAGTCTAGTCTATAGTCTAGTCTATAGTCTAGTCTATAGTCTAGTCTATAGTCTAGTCTATAGTCTAGTCTATAGTCTAGTCTATAGCATAGTCTAAAGTCTAGACTATGGACTTGTTAATGTTCAAGACCATAGTCTATAGTTTAGTGAATAGTCTAGTCTATAATCTGGTTCATAGGCTAAACTAACCTATGGTCTATCCTATAGTTTAGTTATAGGCTAGTCTGTAGCCTGATCTAATCTACAGTTTAGTCTATTGTATAGTCTACAGTTTAGTCTATAATCTAGACTGGTCTAGTCTATAGTATAGATTATGGTCTTGTCTATATTCTTGTCAATAATTTTGTACATAGTCCGGTTTATAGTCGTGTCTATATTCTAGTTTATATATTAGTAAAATTAAAAAATTTCAAATTTTTGGTTAGGTACATTTAAAGTTTTCTAGCAGCTTTAACAAATTTGAAAGTTTCTAACGGTTAATGTAGCTTTTTTGCCCAGGACCAACTATGAGCGTTGTTACTTATTCTTACTAGGAAATAATTTTTACTGGATTTCTTTTGTTTTCTTCCTTATACAATTCCTAACTTTCTGTTTGTTGACAGCTTGAGGAGAATATGTTTTGTTAAAAAAATGTATTTCCCTTGGCAACAACAACATAAATTTACCACATGACCACTCATAATATTATGTTTTCTGTTTTTTAACTTTTGTTTTAATTTAAGTTTAAGTATTTTTTAATAAGAGTAGTTGGAATTTGTCACAAACAGTCTGACATTTAAATAAGTAAAATAACAAAAAGAGAGAAAAATATAAAATAAAATACCTTTTAAAATAATGAATTGCTTAAATCATGTGAATAACTAACTAATGGAAACGTTTACAGTGTTTGATAAAAGTTTTATAAATGACATTTATATTAAGAAAATTTCAATTGAAATATAAAGTTATTGAAAAGTTGTTTAACAACTTTATGTTACACACTGTAAACACTTTACTTCATGTCGTTTGTCATTAACAGCCACAAGTTTTGTGGGGTTTTTTTAGGGTTTGAGCAAAAATGTTGCTGCAAACCAACATAAATAGTAGTTGCAACATATTTACTCTTTTCTTTTTTTTACTATTTTCTATTTTTATAAAAAAACAATCATTAATTTTTTTTAATAATCACTCACAACTATATACTTATTACATATATATTTATTTTGTGTTTAATTACAATTTGTGTGTGTTTTTTATAAACCTATTTAATAAAACTATATATAATTAAAAAACAAATGTTGTTGCCAGAAGTGAATGTCAGCTGCAGGTATTTTTAATTGTAAATGAGTGAAGTGATTATAGAATTTTATATCTTCATTTTATTTCTTGTTGTTATTATTATTTTTTGCATTTTTAAGAGGCTTAAATATAAATCTTTTACAATTTTGTACATTTCTTGTTTTTTCTTTTGTAACAAAAATTTCGTTCGTTTTCATTACGAAATTATTATCATTTAAACAAAAAATGCAAGATAATGAGTCTTAATGCAAAATATTAAGTTACAATTGTTATATTTAACATAATTAACGAGTTGCTAAAATCACACTTGCAACAAAGTGTAGCAGATGTGATTTTTGTTTTAATAATTTTTCAGAGATTAAAATTTTTAAGATTTAATATAGAATTATAACGTAAATTAGCTTTTGACAGTAACAACAGGGATGGAAAATTCAGTGCTATTGTATATTTTTCAGTAAGTTTTGATCATTAAAACAAGAATGAATTTATAGTCGGACATTGTCGACCATATGATACCCTACACCAGTCAGTATGTTAAAATTGTGGATTTTTTTAAATATAAAGCATTTAATTTGTTTTATTGTAAAATTTTTACTTATTGTTGACAAAAAAAAGAGATTTACTTCAAGGGGGCTCATAGGGGAGAAGGGGTAAATATGGGCCTATCCATATAAATTTTAATAAATGAATTTATGTCTACTTCAAAGTCATTTATGTAGATTTTGATCGTTTTATTAGTAATTATAAGTTAATTTTGACCTTCGAGTCATTTTCTGAAGGGGAGTTTGTATGGGGGCTAGGTCAAATGAGGCCCGATCACTATTAAAATTAGTATTATTGTCATTTATTGTTCTATAAAACTAATGTTTGCTGATTTTTGTTGACATTATAAATCATTTAACGTAATTGTGAGCCAAAAGGCCCGATTCGGGGGGTACGGTTGTATGGGGGCTAGGAGATTTCAACCATTTCACTAGCGCTCGTCCTTGAACTAAAAAAATAGTATGTGCCAAATATCATAAAATTATCTTGAAAATTGCGACCTGTAGCGTGCGCACAAGGTTTACATGGACACACAGACAGACGGACGGACAGACGGACAGACGGACAGACGGACATAGCTAAATCGACTCAGAAAGTGATTCTGAGCCGATTGGTATACTTTATGGTGGGTCTAGGACCAATATTAATAGAGCATTGAGTAAGAGAATAGACTGAGTAAGAGAAAAGACTAAATCCGGAAAAGTCGGATAAGCAAACTGTTTACAAATCTTTTGGTCATCGTTGAACAAAAATAAGTAGTTATTCATCTAAAAAGTAACTACATACATTTTTCTCCAATATTACTTGCCTACTTACCAGGTAAGTAAAGATTTTTTCTTTGTCAGTACATCGCTTGACTAAATAATAGATAAGTCCATAAAATGGTCAATAATATTTTCTATAGATTAATAAATAAACTGATCAATAGATCAGTCAACAGCCTTGTCTATTAATGATCATTATTAATAAGTCCATAGACTAATCAAAATCCGGTTCTTAAACTTGTGAATATACTAGCCCATGTGTAGTCAATAGACTAAACATTATAATAGCAAAAAGACTAGTCCACAATCTAGTCAATAGATTAGTAAATACACTAGTTAATCCATAGACTGGTGAATATAAATATCTGTAGACTAATCCATAAACTAGTTAATAGTCTTTAAACAGGTTCATATACTGCTTCATAGATTAGTCAGTAGAATAATGCATAGACTTCAGTCTACTTGTCCATACATTAGACATTGACTTTTCCATATAATCATCAATATATTGAAAATAATTTCAGCGGGATCGTTCTGTATTAACCACTTAGTCCATAGAATCATTAATATATTGAATATTATTTCAGCGGGTGCGTTCTGTATCGATCGAAACAAATATATAATACAAAAGATTGGACCATAGACTAATCAATATAAAACTCCATATATTAGTTAATACTAGTAGACTAGTCTGCCTAGTCCATAGATATTACTTAATAGACTATTACGTAGGGTAGTCTATTGTCCATCCTATGTTCTAGAATTTCGGATTTGTGTAGATTAGTAAATTGAACGATACGTATATGAATTCGTCAATTGTTTAGACTTTGGGTTAGTTAATTGATTGGTCTATTGACTAATCAATAAATTAATCCTGCAATAGGTCCATATGATAGTTAAAGGATCAGTCTATAAACTGGCCTTTAGGCTAATTTTTATAGTTACAAAATTTGATATTGAATTTCGGGAGTTTTTCAGTTAATACTCGTTTAGTAGATTACTTAATTGAATGATAAGTATATAAACTAGTACATGACTAGTCTTTGGATTAGTTTAATGAATGATATATTGATTAATCAATAAATTAATCCGGTAACAGGTCCGTATGCTAGTTAAAAGATCAGTCTATAGCGATCTACATTGATCGAAACAACCGGGCGAGGTAAGGTTTAATATTGAGTTTGAGGAGTTTTTCAGAGTTTCTCCTTAATTGACGATTTACAATTACTAATAAATAGGGCAAAACAGATGTCAAACAAATCGTTGTCAATGGCTATTTTAAATGGCAATATGGTAATAAAGCCGTTGACAACAATTCGTTTGGTTGGCAGGGTTTCACATGCGATTTCTTGCTTTCTCCATTGTCATAGTGAATAGACTTTTCGTCGTTAGTAATGCTTTGAAGAGAGGCCGATGAGATGGATTCCCGGTCCTAGAGTTGTAGTAAATTAAACCATGTTTTGAAACGTATAGGGGATTTATCAGCATTTATGTGGTTATTACTCTATCGCCAAATAAAATAGCCATTGGCAACGATTCGGTTGGTTCGCTGTATTTCACATGTGATTTCTCTATTGTCATAGTGAATCGACTTATCGCAGTCAGTAATGAAGCTAGACCGATAAGAAATGGGGCTTGATGGATTGTGGATCCTACAGTTGCAGTAAATTATAAATGCTATTAGGAAACTTATAGGAGATTTATCAACATTAGAGTGGTTGATCTACACATATTTTTATAATGTTAAAGCCGGTAAATGCTCCTTTTAAATATATCATATAAGTTTTGTCTAATCCGATTTCCGTAGCTCGTAATAAAAAGGACACCTTAGAATGCTCATAATGCTTTGTTTTACTTTGGATATATAGATATTGGGCTAAAGCATTTAAATATGAAAACAATATGACAATTATCATGAAAGTAATAGAAAAAATTTAATTGACTACAGGGTCATTTATAATTTAAATTCATATGTATTTTTACATGAATGTATGCATGTATGTATATTTCAATTTAAATTACTTCCGTTCCATTCATGTTATCAAACAATTTTGTCAAATTCACTTAAAATATTTGTTGGAATTAATTTCTAATAAAAATGACCATTTTATGGAATGCTTTAGGCACGTGTTATTTACATTTACAGTTAATTAATTAAATAACAGTTATTTATTTTAAAATAATTAGGAATATATAGTCGGGCATGACCGACCATATTGCATCCTTTTCTAGTAAATTTGTATTTTATTTTTAATTTTCCTTTTCCCACATCCTTGGATCCGCACCTGCTTTACATGGATACACAGACAGACAAATGGATTGACAGATGTAAATCCATTTGTCTGTCATAAACCGACATAGCCGATTGCTTTACTTTAAGGTGGACGAATATCGAAGTGACTTAGGTGAACACCTGCCGTGTTGACATTATTTCATGGTGGTCATTTTATACGTTTGGGTGTGATTCTGTGACTCACCCATTATCCCAATGAGCTTCTTAAACGCCGGTGGCAATTTACTTATATGATATTTTCGGTCCAGTATACGTGCACTTTGGTAAAATACTTCAGCTATCCAATCTCTTACCATTGCTGTTCCGTTGGCCTATGTTGAGTCGGTAAACTGAAGTACGAATGCATCAAATAAGCCCAAGACTTTGTTCTTACTTACGGAGAACATTCTGTGGTAAATCTGGTATGAACAAAGATTTCTCTACACATATCTGGACCAGAGATACAAGCCGGAAAGGCTCAAATCGGCTTCTGCTGGCCGCCGGTTATATTATGCAAGCTGAGCCGCCGCCGACTTCTTTCGACTCAAAATCTAAGTCTGCTTAACGTAGCCGCATATAAAGATTGGAATGACACATGTATTTCGGAAAATAATTTTACCAATTTGAACAGAGTTGCCACACAATATTTTGCTAATAATAAAATAGTGAAAACTACTATAAATGTCTATTTTCTGCAGAAAAAAACTTATATCGAGACATGCTTCTATATAACAGACTATTATTAAAAGATTTTTCAAAATAATGAATGCTTATAAGGTCAATTTTTGCAATGCTTATAAGCCGACAATTTAGCCGCCGCCGATATTTTCTATAATAAGCCGCCGCCGATCATTTTGCATCGGTTTGTATCTCTGATCTGGACAAGGAACGAAAAATTCAGTGGTATCACTTCCACTTGCACAGCATACATCTCATTCATCCGATACATTCGTTGAGAACAACATCCGACACTCTCATTTTTTATTCATCATTCAAACTTCAGCCACTACTTGGATTCCCAACCACAGTCCTGCGGTCATATGTGATGGTTTATCTCTTGTTATCGGCAACAAAAACGAACTTATCTCGAAATATAGAATTTGGGTTTAAACCACAGCCACTATGTGGATCCCGAAAGAACCTCAACCAACTGACCAGCCAGAACATAGTCATGCGGGCAACTGGCTACGCGTAGTACCAGATTATGTGGTTCTCTGGTTCGGACCCATATCATTTCATAAAGAGGGCTGGTAGCATGTCTTTTTGACGGTATTGCAATAACACAAAGAATGAGTATTTCATCAAGTAATCATGCCCCCGGGGCGAGTTTAAAATGGTTCTACGACCAATATATTTGGCTGTTACAAACATCAGCACAAACCTCTATAGCGGTGTAGGGTGTAAATAATGCCAAAATGGAAAGAAAGAAATTAAATGAATAAATATAAAAAAATCCACAGTTTTATGTACGATTGAGTAGCAATTCAATAATACAATTCAATTAAATTTTCCAAATGAATTAAACATTTTAATTTTTGTATTAAATTTGATTAATAATGTTAGTAATTTAATTAAAAACAACTTCCAAATGAGTATTTTTTAAATTAAAACGTATACGTAAACAAAAAAGTTTTATATATGTAAGTATATGGATGGGTAATTTGTGAAAAACACTTATGGATACAGTGAGTTAGAAAAGTGCTGTAAAAGGAATTAAAGTTTTAGATTTAAGCTAATCATTTAAAATAGTTTGGAAAAAATGCTTAAAATGGTTTAATTTGAAAAGAATTAAGAGATCAAATAAAACAGCAACCTTGTTGCTTGACTGATTTTCAATTTAACTTTAATTTGTCACCATTTTTGTTTGTCACTGTAATTGTATAATAGATGACCCTCCTATATATACATGTTTTCAAATTTGCACTAAATGCTAATGGATATTTATAGAAACACATTTGTGAAAATATCATATTAAAATTGAGTATTTTTTTTTTTAATTTAAACCCATTGAACAATAATTTGTTTTTTTTCCTCCTCTTATAAACTATTTTATGCCTGAATGATTTTTGTTTTTATAAATTTTTTTTAAATCTTTTATTTGATCAAATTGAAATGCCGATAAATACTGGTTGTGAAAAAAATGAGCACAGCAAAAAAAAAAAAAAAAAACTCACAATCACGAAATAAATACATATTTATGAAAATGTTCCTATAAATTTGTTGAAGCACAAAAATGGCGTAATGACATGAAAAATAAATTTGAAAATCAGCAAAAACAAAACCAACAAAACCAAAACAAAAACTTTATGATTTAATAACTGATAAATGAATATTAATTTTAATATAAATACATATGTTTATATTTTAATTAAATAACATTTGTAAAAAGTTGCAACAAAAAAAATTAAGTGGATATTGGAAAAAAATAAATTTAGATCGAATAAATCCTCTATACGAAAGACTAAGGTATATAATAAGACTTTACCCAGCAAAAACTGCGTAAAGGGTTTTAATTGTAATTACTTACCTAACTGCATACTTTTCAATTACTATTACATATGGTTTGCATTACATAGCAGTAGTCTAATAAGGTCTTTCTAATAATGAGTTTTATAAATACTTTCTAATTCATTAGTCATCTTGTCAATGAAGATACAGATGCTGTATATGTTTATTTATGTGATTTGCACTATATGTAATTAATTTTTCGTAGACTGTCATCGTGATTATGCTCATTATACCCTACACCACTATAGTGGGGAGGGTATTATACGTTTGTGCTGATGTTTGTAACATACAAAAATATTGGTCCAAATACCTTAAAGTATATCGATCGATTCAGAATCATTTTTTGAGTCGATTAAGTCATGTCCGTCCGTCTGTCCGTCTGGCTGGCTGTCCATGTAAACCTTGTGCGCAAGGTACAGGTCGCAATTTTCAAGATAATTTGATGAAATTTGGACCAAGCATGTTTTTTGGCACAGGAACAAAGTCTATTGAAAATGGTTGAAATCGGTCCATTATTTCACCTAGCCCCCATACAACCGTACCTCCCGATTTGAACTTTTTATGCCATAATTACGTCAAATATTCTGCTCTAAAAATTGGCACAAATAAGTTATATATAAGTATAAATGACACTGCAAATTTTCGTAAGGATCGGCCCTTATTTGACCCTAGCCCCCATACAAACCCCACTTCAAAAAATGTATTAAACGTCTAAAACTGACTTGTAACCATTTGTATCACAATGAAACTTAACATAACTAACTGTTATTTAGAAATATATCCTTTTCCCAAATTTACCGAGGATCAATCCATATAAAGCCTCATTTAGAAATTTTAGTTTTTTTTATCAATAAATTGCTTAAATATTTTGGAATTATGGTAATATTCAACATTGAAGTTTCTTTATATAAAATAAAAATTTTATAAAAAGTAAAAATTTTAAAAATATACTAATGGGTTTGTTAGAAAGATAATTTTCTGTAGATTTGTTGAAAAAACTTTGGAATTTAGTTCTAGTTCTACAAAAATAAGTAAAAACTGGCGTAAACAATGTCTGTACAAAAATCGCAATATCTCAAAAACCAGAGCTATTTGAAAATTTTAATTACGATTTTTGAACTCAGCGGATGACAATACACACAATCAAAGGATAAAAAGGTGATTTTTTGAGTATTTTTCACATTTTCACATTTCACATATTAGTTCAATAAAAAATTAATTTATCTGGAAAACTATTGGGTAAAGAATCCTCAAATTTTGTACAAAGAAGTTTGATAGAACTGTGGAGAACTAGCAATAGGGGGCGTGGCAACTCCCACATAAATTATATATATAAAAATTAATTTATCTTGGAACCAATGAGATATCGAATCATGAAATTAAAAAAGAATTAACATAAAAGTTAATATTTGGAAGACATACTCAAGTCTGGGTCGCTTATCTGACATTATCTTTGTCTGGGTCACTGTATATAGAGACTATTGTGGTAATGAACAGGTCAATGAGCTTGCAATAACGAAATCGGCGTTTGATATTACCAACGTCATTTCAAAAGCAACTTCCTTGGGCTTTATCAAGAGCATTATTCTCAGATTCTTTCTACCAAGGCCTAAAAATGGGTGGAACAATATAGTTACATGTAAAGTGGCTAAGATATTGTGATCCTCCTTCAATGAGAAAATCATTAAACACCTTATAAACCGAAGTAGGCGGGAGGCTGATATTAGTAATAACAGGACACTTAGTGATAGCCAGACATGCAAGTCGGCTTGGGCTTAACAATTACCGTCGCAGTTGCAAAGGCAGGGAAAAAGAGTAACAGTGTTCCATCATCACTGTCCTGCTCTGGCCGTACAGAGCAACCGCTTCCTTCGTAGTTAAGATATAAC
>NC_060954.1:41699340-41708847 GCF_022045245.1 Lucilia cuprina
TAAATAAATAAATTTATGCAAATATTCATTTATTTATTCATACATACAAATGCATAAATAATACATACTACTTATAGATATACATAGAGTTTATGTAGATTAAGGAGGTTCCAATTTCAACAGATAAAAAATATTTATATATTAACAGATTGCAGAGTTTGAAAAATTTGCTTAAAACAGACCTAATAATAAATTTTTTCTGGTTTATTTCCTCCAAAAAGTGCACCCTACTAATGGTTTAGTGTAGGTGAATTTAAACAATGTATACAATGTTTATTACTATACTGTCAAGTCTAAGTTTGTATGTATGTCTTTCCTCAAAAACAATAAAGTGTTATTATTATTTAAAATTAAATACAATTTATTTATTCATTTTATAACAATTGACTTGTATAACACACAAAACGAAGAAGAAGATGAAGAAAAAGAGCACAACAGAAACCAAAAATTTGCGGTTATAAAATTTCCTGTATGTAAACAAACAGAAACCCTCAAGACAAACAAAATTTTCCTGAAAACATCTTTTTCTTATGGATTATTAACATCTTCTCACTCACTCCCTCCCCCACCCCCGCCAGCCAGCCAGCCAGCCAGCCAGCAGTCAGTGATTATTCAGTTTAGTCACTTATACGGTTACTCCTATGCCCCCGTGACAGCTTGTAAGTTTGTTCGTGGTTTCTTTAGGAGTTTATGCAATTTTGTATAAATTTACTTATATTTCATTTAATACTTTTTTTCTTTACTTTTTTGGTTTTTCTACTTTCTTGCCTCTGTACATTTTTATACAATTGGAGACTAAACATGACACCACGCCAAGTTTTCAAGAGACAAAAAAAAATAAACAAAAACAAATACCTACACCAACTCAAAAAAAAAAAATTATGTAGTACAATAAAAGGATGAACTGTGACAGTGCTACAACAAAAATTTATTCATCATTGTACCAGAGAACATAAAGGGAAATTGAAATAAAATACAAATAAATACAAGAGGAAAACAAAAAAAAAAAAAATAAACCACAAAAATCTGGTAATAAGATACATTCATTTACATATAGATTCATCTTAAAATTAAATCAACACTTAGACATTAAATACAAAAATAACAGCAAAATATAAAATGATATAGAAATTTTGTGCATACAGTGGGAATGATAATTGTAGCACAGTTAAAGTAGCTAGACTATAGGGTAAGTCCATTAGAGAGAAAGTCTATGGACTTCATTGTTGGCTAGTCTATGAAGTTGTGTCTTTATTATTATAGTCTCGTTTCTATTATATTGACTCGTCTGTGGATTAGTCTATAATATTTATCTAGACTTGTTAACGTACTTGATACTCTGTTGATAATGACTATGTTATGAGTAGTCTATAGTCTAGTCTGAAGTCTAGTCTAATGTAAATATCGTCTATAGTCTAGTCTATAGTCTAGTCTATAGTCTAGTCTATAGTCTAGTCTATAGTCTAGTCTATAGTTTAGTCTATAGTCTAGTCTATAGTCTAGTCTATAGTTAGTCTATAGTCTAGTCTATAGTCTAGTCTATAGTCTAGTCTATAGTCTAGTCTATAGTCTAGTCTATAGTCTAGTCTATAGTCTAGTCTATAGTCTAGTCTATAGTCTAGTCTATAGTCTAGTCTATAGTCTAGTCTATAGTCTAGTCTATAGTCTAGTCTATAGTCTAGTCTATAGTCTAGTCTATAGTCTAGTCTATAGTCTAGTCTATAGTCTAGTCTATAGTCTAGTCTATAGTCTAGTCTATAGTCTAGTCTATAGTCTAGTCTATAGTCTAGTCTATAGTCTAGTCTATAGTCTAGTCTATAGTCTAGTCTATAGTCTAGTCTATAGTCTAGTCTATAGTCTAGTCTATAGTCTAGTCTATAGTCTAGTCTATAGTCTAGTCTATAGTCTAGTCTATAGTCTAGTCTATAGTCTAGTCTATAGTCTAGTCTATAGTCTAGTCTATAGTCTAGTCTATAGTCTAGTCTATAGTCTAGTCTATAGTCTAGTCTATAGTCTAGTCTATAGTCTAGTCTATAGTCTAGTCTATAGTCTAGTCTATAGTCTAGTCTATAGTCTAGTCTATAGTCTAGTCTATAGTCTAGTCTATAGTCTAGTCTATAGTCTAGTCTATAGTCTAGTCTATAGTCTAGTCTATAGTCTAGTCTATAGTCTAGTCTATAGTCTAGTCTATAGTCTAGTCTATAGTCTAGTCTATAGTCTAGTCTATAGTCTAGTCTTATAGTCTAGTCTATAGTCTAGTCTATAGTCTAGTCTATAGTCTAGTCTATAGTCTAGTCTATAGTCTAGTCTATATAGTCTAGTCTATAGTCTAGTCTATAGTCTAGTCTATAGTCTAGTCTATAGTCTAGTCTATAGTCTAGTCTATAGTCTAGTCTATAGTCTAGTCTATAGTCTAGTCTATAGTCTAGTCTATAGTCTAGTCTATAGTCTAGTCTATAGTCTAGTCTATAGTCTAGTCTATAGTCTAGTCTATAGTCTAGTCTATAGTCTAGTCTATAGTCTAGTCTATAGTCTAGTCTATAGTCTAGTCTATAGTCTAGTCTATAGTCTAGTCTATAGTCTAGTCTATAGTCTAGTCTATAGTCTAGTCTATAGTCTAGTCTATAGTCTAGTCTATAGTCTAGTCTATAGTCTAGTCTATAGTCTAGTCTATAGTCTAGTCTATAGTCTAGTCTATAGTCTAGTCTATAGTCTAGTCTATAGTCTAGTCTATAGTCTAGTCTATAGTCTAGTCTATAGTCTAGTCTATAGTCTAGTCTATAGTCTAGTCTATAGTCTAGTCTATAGTCTAGTCTATAGTCTAGTCTATAGTCTAGTCTATAGTCTAGTCTATAGTCTAGTCTATAGTCTAGTCTATAGTCTAGTCTATAGTCTAGTCTATAGTCTAGTCTATAGTCTAGTCTATAGTCTAGTCTATAGTCTAGTCTATAGTCTAGTCTATAGTCTAGTCTATAGTCTAGTCTATAGTCTAGTCTATAGTCTAGTCTATAGTCTAGTCTATAGTCTAGTCTATAGTCTAGTCTATAGTCTAGTCTATAGTCTAGTGTATAGTCTAGTCTATAGTCTAGTCTATAGTCTAGTCTCTAGTCTAGTCTTTTGTCTAGTCTATAGTTTAGTCTATAGTCTAGTCTATAGTCTAGTCTATAGTCTAGTCTTTTGTCTAGTCTATAGTTTAGTCTATAGTCTAGTCTATAGTCTAGTCTATAGTCTAGTCTATAGTCTAGTCTCTAGTCTAGTCTTTTGTCTAGTCTATAGTCTGGTCTAACCTATAATAATTTAGTCTATAGTTTGGCCTAGAATACAGTCTATAGTCTGTTCTATAGTCTTGTCTATAATCTTGTTTAAAGCTTTAAAGTTATGCCAGTGTATAGCCAAGTTAATAGTCTAGTCTGATACAGTAAAGTTTATGGGAAATCTATCAACGTTTGACATTAGATTTCATAATACATATTGAAAATTTAAACGAAACCATTTCATTAGCCTCAACTGTAATGCTATTAAAACGGCAAAGGATATATAACGAGTTGTAAAATTGTAGAAAATTACTTTAAAATTATTCCGATCGTATACATATAGCAGAGTAAATCAAATTAAATTTAATTGTGTCAACAAATGATTTTGTTAATGTGATTTAAAAATGTGTCTGTACATAAAATTTTAAAACATTTTATTTCTAGGGACTTTTATGCTCTGACACACAAACCACAAACATAATAAAATTGTTGTACGTATTTTATGGAGATGAATATTTTAACAAATGTTTTTAAAAATAAAATATATTTACTATTAAAACAAAAGGATTATTTATAACACATATCTGGTTGATAGATATAATATAATTTTAAAATTGAAATCGATAACCAAGTAAAATGTTCAGTTAGTTTTGTTATACTTAATATCTTTATAATATTTGGATTTATTTAATGGAATGTAAAATTCAAAATTCTTGAATATGTTTAACTATTACCTACTAAGTTAAAGTATATAACCCAATCTCTTAAATCGAATCATTAGTCGGAAACATCTGTCTTTGTAAGAACTTATTCTGCCCATAATGTGATATTACTGCCGACAACTATAGACTAGACTATACCCTAGACTATAGACTAGACTATAAAGTGATATTTATATCATAGACTTGGAAATACGTTTTTATTTTGTACGCCGTAAAATGTTTAAATTCTTCTTAAATTACTAAAATTAAATCCATTTTTTCTTGAAGGTCCTTGTATTTGATTTATCAGCATCAAGTATAAACTTGCATGAAACAAATGAATATGTTAATAAAAAAATATTTAATACTTAAAGAACATCATATTTCATTTACATCTTTTACTTATGTACTTCCTTAAATACGCATTAAGAATTTTTATTGTTCAAAGGTAATCTATGTATAATAACAGTAAAGGAAAAATGTTTTCATACATTCGGATACAGAATTTTTATAATAGATCAAACGACTATGGACTAAACTAAAGACTAAACTAAACACTAAACTTTAGACTAGACTATAAACTAGACTATAGACTAGAGTATAGACCAGACTTTAGACTATTGACAGGAATACAGACTAGATTATAGACTATAGATTAGACTACATGTTACTATGCTATGGTTAGACTAGATCATAGACAAGACTATAGACTAGACTATAGACTAGACTATAAGCTAGACTATAGACTAGAGTATAGACCAGACTTTAGACTATAGACAGGAATACAGACAAGATTATAGACTATAGATTAGACTACATGTTACTATGCTATGGTTAGACTAGACTATAGACTAGAACCATAGACTTATATATAGCCTTGACTATAGACTGTACAAAATACTATATACTGGACTATAAACTAGACTATAACCTAGACCATAGATTGGACTATAGAATAGACTATAGACTAGGCTACAGACTAAACTATAGACCGGACTATGCTAAGTCTAGTCTAGACTAAGATTATCGAATGTCTAGAATATAGACTGGACTATAGACTAAACTATAGACTGGACTATAGACTAAACTATAGACTAGACTATAGACTAGACTATAGACTAGACTATAGACTAGACTATAGACTAGACTATAGACTAGACTATAGACTAGACTATAGACTAGACTATAGACTAGACTATAGACTATACTATAGACTAGACTATAGACTAGACTATAGAATAGACTATAGACTAGACTATAGAATAGACTATAGACTAGACTATAGATTAGACTATAGACTAGACTATAGACTAGACTATAGACTAGACTATAGACTAGAATATATACTAGACTATAGACTAGACTATAGACCAGACCTATAGTCTAAGTTATAGTCTAGTCTACAGTCCATTTGATAATCTTAGTCTAGTCTAGTCTGTAGCCTAGTCTATAGACTAGTCTATAGACAAACTAATGACTTGACTATAGACTACACTGTTTTCATTGAGACCTCTAGTAGGTTCATACAAAACATAAAAAACCTACCGATTTAAGAAATCAATACTACTAATAATTTTTAAACTTAACTGTAGTTACTAATATAAAATACACGCATGAATGCAGAATATTTACATACATATTTATATATAGAATGATTCCTTGTATTAATTTTTGTTTGAATGTAAATATTCCCAAAAGCATATTTGTATAAATTATCATCATTGTATGGCATTGTTTTTGTTTATTGTACAATGAGAGTAATTTAAATATGTATCTCGTTCTACCAGCTTGTCATTTATTATTATATTTTTTTTTTGCTCATTACATTTTAATAATTTTTTAATATGAATCTGACATATGAGATGATAATAATATTTGTTTTCGAACAAAATAAGCAAATACACAAACAACAAGCGAATATTTAACAAAAAATTCAGAAATGAAATATTATGTGTATATATAATTTCAAAACCTATAGGGTATATTGTTTTTTTTCGTATCCGTTTTTACTATATCATAACTGCCAGACCACTAATCAGCATCATATAAGTACATATGTTGATGAAGTTCAACTGTGGTTAAAAAATATGTCTGTTGATGTTGGTTTTTGCTCATATCTTCTTTGCGTGTGTGTTCGTCAGGATTAACGAGGAGCTGTAGGTCATATTTATCTGTTGATTTCTTTTTTCATTCTCATTTTTCAGTTAGTTGGTGGCAATTATGTCATTGGTAATTTTCAGTTAAGTATTTTCATAAATGCTTTGACATATGTATATTAGGGTGACATTTTTAGAATTTAAATCCGGTAAAAATTTTACATTTATACTACCTCTAAAATATATAATAGAAAAAGTATTTCTCTAGGGACTAAATAAAATAAATACTAATAATTAATATATAAATGTTTCCACTAAGACCTGTCCATATATTAGTGACTCTGTTTAACTATTTGTATACCCTACATCACTTCAGTGAGTAGGGTATATTGGGTTTGTGCTGACGTTTGTAACGTACAATAATATTGGCCCTATACCCACTTTAAAGTATACCAATCGGCTCAGAATCTTTAAGATATGTCCGCCCGTATTTTCGTCCGTCTGTCTGTCTGGCTGTCTGTCCATCTGCCCGTCTGTCTGTCTGTCTGTCTGTCTGTCTGTCTGTCTGTCTGTCCGGCTGTCTTTCTGTCCATGCAAACCTTGTAATTTTGAAAATAATTCAATGAAATTTAGGCACGAAGTCTATTAGAAAGTGGTTTAGATCTGTCCATTATTTCACCTAGCCCCCATACAACTGAACCCTCAAATAGGGTACGTAAACCTTGTAATCAGACTACAATAAGATTCCTCTTGAATATTGATTAGATATGCTGATATAAGTCCGGTAAACTGAATTTTTTAAAATAAACAATTATATAAGGCCTTCCTCAACCAACATTTTCCATGTAAGGGAAAGTGTCCAAAAGGATAGATTGTGGCTTTTATCCTTGGACTAGTCCATAAACTAGTCTATAGATTATTCCTATTACAAGTCTATGAAATACCCAGCAAACAGTAAATAATGACTTTCAATTGGAATTACTTACATGCCCAGCTACCCAGCAAAAATAGAACTTCGAAATAAGCGAAAAATAAATATAATTTGCTTTACTTGTTTACATGGAAGTGCTGAAAAAGATCTGAAGAAGTGATGATTTTAACACAGGCTTGTCAGAGGATTCCAAATTCACGACTTCTAAAGTCATTCTTAAGATTTTATTTTTATGTTCTTTTCTTGGAAGTTATTTGGAAGTGAAATTGTAGTATTATATAATACAACTAATTTGACTTCAATTATATTAGATCGACACATTCCATAACTTCTTCGGAAGTCATTAAACATCACTTTCGGAGAAGGTAAAAAATCAACTTAGTTCTACTTTTAAAGTGATCACAAATGTTATTCTTTTGGTAGTATCTACTTCAACTACAACAACTCGTATGGATTACATGGAAGTAGTCCAATGAGCTCTTACTAATAATGTGTTAGATAAATACTTTTTAATACTTTAGTCCTCTTTACGAAGCTATAGATGCGGTATACTTTTTTTCATGCTATTTACAACAAATATTTTTTTCTAATTACTTGTTAGCGTTTGTGGTAAGAACTTACATCCACTGTGTTGAAATAATGACTTAAAATGCTGTTGTGTAAGTAAGCTTTAGTATTTTAACCCCTTACAAGGTAAGGAAAGTTTTTGACAGGTAGTACGCACACTAATATATTGATAATCTTTGTAACAAACTTTGAACTATTCTTTGGACTTATTTTGTTGGACTATTGTATTGACTCATTTTTGGACTAATCTATCAACTGTTCTAGGGAATAGAGTGGATTAGTCTGTCGACTGTTCTATGGACCAGTTTAGTATCTAGCATTTGAACTATTGCATAAACAAGCATAAAGAGTAGTCTTTGGTGTTATCCATTGAGAAGTCGATGGACTGGTATATTGAATAGTCGTTAGGCCAGTTCGCGAACTAATATCAAAGAATTATACTATGAATTGCAAAGTTTTTATACCATTCGAGGGTCTAGGCTTTAGACTAGACTATTAGCTACTTTTTTGACTACCCTATACAATAGTTTGTAGTAGTTCGGAGTTTCTAATGATTAGCCCTTGAACTAGTATTAGCTCGCTACTATTTACTAATCGTAGAACTAATTTACGAAGCTGTTCATTGTTTGAACTAGTCTATTGTTTAGTGTTTAAACTAGTCTACTGATTAGTCTTTGGAATTATCTATTGATTACTCTTAAAAGAAAATATCGTATTACTTGGTTAAACAAAAACTTATAACTCTTACTCTCATTCAAAAAAAAAAAAAAACTCCACGATATTTTGTCTGTTATTATTTGTGGCATTAAGGCATTAAAATAAATGCGTCTGCTAGTTTAAGTTAAAACCGCAATGAATATTTATTAACCCCAATAAAAAAATACTTGCCTCTAGTACGTTCATAAGTACTTTGTTAATTCACATGGTTATTTTATGCAGAATAAAAAATAAATCGCAGGATTATGAATAAATGCTCAACTCATACTCAAACAAAACACACTTAAATATACAATAAATAACACATATTATTCTGGGAAATAAAACAACAACAACTGTGTGTATGTATGTAAACTTTCTATGGTTGTAAATAAAAATAAATATTTTAATGCATAAATGTTTTAATGACATACAAATCCAATGGAAAATTCTATTTTAAAAAGAGAATTTTTCGATTATTTCGAAGCCTTTTCCCAATGGTTTACGTTTTTATTTGCAAAAAAAAATATATATATATATATAAATATAGATAGATAAATGTTAAATTTAACAATTTGTATACATATGTTTAAAATTAATTGATGCAGAAATAATTTCAATTTGCGAAAAATCGTTACATCCAACGAATACAAT
This sequence comes from Lucilia cuprina, assembly GCF_022045245.1. Lineage (NCBI taxonomy): Eukaryota > Metazoa > Arthropoda > Insecta > Diptera > Calliphoridae > Lucilia > Lucilia cuprina. The sequence goes on from NC_060954.1 coordinate 41,708,240, forward strand.
TGCACATACTAACAGATTTCTAGTTTTGATTTAAGCGGGTTGTTTATAGTTAATTGAATATTAATTAATAAAAAACAACCAGAAAACAATACCAATAACGAAAGAGTACTTAACACTACTTGGTTATTTAATTAAATAATTTTTTTATCAAATTTATTTCTCATGGCATTTAAAAAACCACAGTCGTTTAAAGTTTTATACTGATAACATTCAATCTCTATTCAAGTCCAATAGAAATATAAATTTATTTCTTTTAACACTAAATTGGATGAAAAAAGTTATAATTATTACAGCACTCAAGGTTAAATCTTTGTTTATTTATTTCATTTTGTATTTTATATAAAATTTATAATAAAAATTATATTCATATAGAAACATAAAAATATCCAAAAATAATACAAAATGTGTTTTTTATACACTACAACACTATTAGGGAATTATATATTTGTGTAGAGATTTGAAACGCAAAAAATTGTGAAATACCTATTCAGAATTAATACTAAATAAGAACGACTTATAACTGGCTTTAGAAGATAGATAGATAGATAGATAGATAGGTAGATAGATAGATAGATAGATAGATAGATAGATAGACAGATAGATAGATA
>NC_060954.1:41708947-41768316 GCF_022045245.1 Lucilia cuprina
TAGATAGATAGATAGATAGATAGATAGATAGATAGATAGATAGATAGATAGATAGATAGATAGATAGATAGATAGATAGATAGATAGATAGATAGATTGACAGATAGACAGATAGACAGATGGATAGATAGATTAGTTAGTTCTTTTAGTTAGTAAGTTAGTTAGCTAGTTAGTTAGTTATTTAGTTAGTTAGTTAGTTAGTTAGTTAGTTAGTTAGTTAGTTAGTTAGTTAGTTAGTTAGTTAGTTATTTAGTTAGTTAGTTAGTTAGTTAGTTAGTTAGTTAGTTAGTTAGTTAGTTAGTTAGTTAGTTAGTTAGTTAGTTAGTTAGTTAGTTAGTTAGTTAGTTAGTTAGTTAGTTAGTTAGTTAGTTAGTTAGTTAGTTAGTTAGTTAGTTAGTTAGTTAATTAATTAGTTAGTTAGTTTTAATTTTGAGTTCCTCTTACTATACTAATGGCTGCTGTGTAGTGTACTTTGATATCGTGCTCAATCGACTTCATTACCCTAATTGTTGTTTTTGTTTTAGTTATTTTGATAAATCACCAAAAACATTAAACAAATGTTCTGTAATTTCATATAATTTCTTGTTATTGTTGCTTCTTTGTTTGTTTTAAAAATAATGATAGAGTAGTAAGGCAATGGTGATAAGCTCGGGGGGAGTTATATTTAGAGAATAAGAAATTAAAAGGGAGTTACCATAATAAGTATGTTTTTTATTATTATTATGGAGAATATATTGTTAAGTGTATATGTAGGTATTATGATTATAAAATTTATTATAATATTGTTTTCAACACACTTCCATTACCATCGTCAGCAGCATCAACCATGAGCCACTGCCAGCCAACAAACCAACAATGCCAGCATCTCTTCTTTTTTAACTAAGCAACCAAGCCAACCAACCATATATTCCATAACAGTTAGCCAAGAAACGTAAGAATCCCATTTGGCATTGAACTTAGTTGAACGACAAAAAAATTTTATATATTTTTTAAACACATTTAATACTTTTTTTTTTAAAGGAAATTAAAAAAACCCACAATAAAACAACAAAAACAAAACAAAAGATTGCCAAAAGTAGGACAAAAAACAATAATACTAAAACTACGGAAATTCTATAAAATGATAAGAAAACACTTTATTCTAGACTTTAGTTCTATTTTACACCCAAAAAACATTTCATTGACTTTAAAGAAAAAAAAACTGCCAAAATTTTTGTTTTGGCAGTTTTATTTTCTTTATTTCCGTATTTAAACATTTAACAAACAATACAATTAGGGTTTTTTTTTTGAAAGAAAAAAAGAAAGTACAGTCCTTACAACAATCCAACTTGGAGTGCATTTACATTTGAAATCTGTTTATAAATTTAATAGCGAAGCATTATCCTTTATAAGGGGTATATGTGTGTGTATCGTGTTGCCAAAAATGGTAGAAAAAATATGACAAAAGAAAATCCAGCACTTAAATCACATTCAAATGCAAATAAAGTTGATGACTATTTAAATTTTCGTTTTTAAGCATACTTATACTCTTTTATATACATTTTTACATTTAAAATATATATGATAGTGGAGCGAATTCGTATGAAATGCTGAAAGAGGCACCATTCCGCATTTGAAAATTTTCCTTTTATGTGTTAATTATTGTGTGCAACATTCAACATTCACTTCAAATTGATGGTTTTTATATTCATCAATTTGAAGTGAATCTCGAAATATGAGGGTCAACTGTGGATTAAAGTCAGTTAGACCTCTAACCCTTTAATGATAATAATATACTTTTCTGTAATAGAGATTTATTTCTTAAGTGAATGTTGTTTTGCTTAAATTGTGTAATTTTTGAAGAGATGATTTAGCTGATTTATCAGAATAGCTATATGTAAGTTAGTATTAAAAAGTTCAGCAGACTAAAAAATTTTTAGAAGAACTGTAGTGACTGGTTTGGTCGAAAATGTACAAGTACTTAAAAGCGCAATTTTGACCAACTATGAGCGCTACAGATTGTTTAATGCCGGCTTTTTATAGGATGAAATGAACGATATAAACCCCGATAACACTTGATTCGTTCCCACGACAGTTGGATCCAAGCTCCGGAACGACCCGAGTCACGCTCGGCCAAAGATTGTCAACCCAGCGACAGCTGTAGCAATAGAAATTTTTTTTCCCAGGAACGAACTGTCACTCACAGTCGAACTTTTACAACAACAACAAACTATACTTTTAGGACTAAGTTCAGTAAAGGTCACACAAATTACACTCTAAACGAGGTAGAATCAGAAACCATTAAGAAAGTCCTGAAATTTGCACTGATAGGTTGAGCTACTGGGAAACCAACCATGTCAGATAAAGTCGGGTCAACCGAAATAGTGGTTAATTTACTCAGTTTTAAAAGGCCACATAATGGGTGAGGGAAATTATGCACTAATATACTATATCAGTAAGAATATATCGTAAATGGAACTTATGCGATAACTTTATAAAGAAATATATAGTTCCATGTTTAGAAGCTGAGTTTACACAAAGTAGTTCCTTAGAAATTTCCATTAGTGTTTCTCTGGCATCTCTAACAAGATATTTAAATGTAAATTAATCGAAAGTATAGCAATGAGATTAATTATTCCCTTGATTTCTCCAATTTTGTATAGTTGTTTTTATGAAAATGCCAACTAACATACTTCACTATCCAACTTCCGGACGATGTACACCATATAATTTTTATACGCAACACCAATATAGTGGGGAGGGTATAGCTATGTTCATCCGTCCGTCCGTCCATCCATCTGTGTGCCCATGTTAACCTTGTGCTTACGCTACAAGTCGCAATTTTCAAGATAATTTGATAAATTTTGCATAGTCTCCAAGTTCGAGCGCTATTGAAAATGGTTGAAATCGGACCATTATTTTATCTAACCCCCATACAACCGTACCCCAAATATGGCTTTTGGGAACATAATTACGTTGAATGTTCTACAACAAAAATCGGCAAAAAGAATTTTTAACAAACTACCGATTTATGTAATGATCGGTAGTACCTTGCCTCAGATATACTTAAGCCATTTATAGTTTAATAAAATTGTGGACATTTAAGTCAAATTTTGAAGGGGGCTTTTTATAGGGGCTACATTTAGTTAAATGTCGACATTTCAACTTTTTGTATTTTATGCAAAGTCGATTTTTCGACTTTTTTCAGTTAGTTAAAAGTTGACTTTTAGACTTCTCGACTTTTAGTGTTTAGTAAATAGTCGACTTTTATTCGATTTTCCGACTTTTCGACCTTTTGCGACATTTATTTTCAAAGTCGACTTTTCGACTTTTTTCACAGACGATAGTCGATTTATCGACTTTTTTGGAACAAAATAGTCGACTTTGACTTTTCGACTTTTTTCGACAAAAAATTTATTGTTCAATTATTCGAAAGTCGATTTATAGAACCCTACTAAGAAAAAAATTTTAAGGTGGTTATTGTTTTGCGTTACAAACATAAGCACAAACCCAGTATACCCTCCCCATTAAAGTGGTGTAGGGTATAACAAGTCACAATTTTAACATACAGACTGATATGATTTTCATATGGTCGGCCATGTTCGACTATACATTCATACTTGTTTTTTGTATTATGATGGCCGAATAACCGACTGATGCTACTTGCATGGTTTCTAGAGTTATCCATCGAATGATATTTTCCATTTTTAATACCCAACAGAGTTGTAACTCCTTCCGGTTTGCGTCATTATATGATTTCTTTGGACATATAGATTATAGAATTTGAATAGGGATTAAAAACTTTATATTTGTTTGGATCTAAGACTGATATTATCTAGCTCTAGCTTGAAACCATCTGGAGGATAGGAATTTGTTAAGAAAGTTTTCTGAGTATGAATATGTATTCTGAACTTCACACTTTTTTTGGTCTGAGACTGATGTTATGTTGCAATCTAATTAAGACAAATCAAAAAAGCTTTAGCTTGAAACCATCTGGAGGATTCGGATTTCCTTCACATGTGTGATTCGATTGATATGACTAGATTATAGAATTTGAATATGGATTCTGAACTTCAAGAAAAAGTTTTCCTTGGATATCGGCAATTCTTTCTTTCACATGTGTGGTTCGAGTGTTATGACTAGATTGTAGAATTTGATAGGAATTCTGAACTTTATACTTTTTTGGGTCTAAGACTGATATTGTGTTGCAACCTAACTGAGAAAAATCAATAAAGCTCTAGCTTAAAACTATCTGGAGGATATTCCTTGGATATCGACAATTCTTTCTTTCACATGTGTGGTTCGAGTGATAAGACTAGATTATAGAATTTGAATAGGGATTCTAAACTTTATACTTTTTTGGGTCTAAGACTGATATTGTGTTGCAACCTAACTGAGAAAAATCAATAAAGCTCTTGCTTGAAACTATCTGCAGGATATGGACTTGATGAGAAAGTTTTCCTTAAATATCGACAATTCTTTCTTTCACATGTGTGGTTCGAGTGATATGAAAAGATTATAGAATTTGAATAGAAATTCTAATCCTTATACTTTTTTGGGTCTAACCTAAGAGAGAAAAAATAATAAAGCTCTAGCTTGAAACCATCTGGAGGATAGGGATTTGATGAGAAAGTTTTCCTTGGATATCGACAATTCTTTCGTTCACATGTCTGGTTCGATTTGAGATATCGAATACTTATTAACACTTTCTAGTCTGAAATGAATCGAATATTCTGGCATCATTAGATCCCTTCATAAGTTTTGATTGGATTTTTCCCACCTTAAAACCACTGTGATGAAAATATGCCTTAAATGTTTGTGCATATTAAGTTAAGTGTACATTGTCTATGCTTTTTAGCAAATGGCAATAAAGTGTTTATTCCAGTTAAACATACAATGGTGGGTGTATGACCATGCTAATATGGGGGTGTGTAAGGCGTGAATATATGTATATGTAAATATGTATCGGTCACAAATATATATACAAATATATTTACAATGATTTGTTAAACAAAACTACCATATGCATTAGATTGTGTTCTGTTAAAATTTGAAAAGCAACAACAAAAAATACAACATTACAAAAAGTGGCATAACTAATTTTTTATTCAAATACAAAAATATAATAAAATTGTTTTTTTTTCACAAAACAAAAATTTCTTCTTTTTCTTTATATTTAAATATTTATTTTGTATAACGTAAACTGAAAAAAAAACTCATAATGAAATGAATTGAAATTTCATGTTTTTCTTATATTTCTTTGTTTTTTTTTTTCTTGTATTTTTGCAGCGCTCCTTTAGTTGCGTCATGGTATGAAGGAACCGACGACTAACAACTTGGACGATATTGTAAGTATTAGATTCTTTTTTTTTTTTTTTTGTTCTTATATTTTTCATTTTTTTTTTTTGTTCTAATAAATATGCAAATTTTCACATTCTAATTTGAGGGGGGTGTAATAAAATTGTTGATTTTAATATTAAATTTTCTTTAAATTTTTATTTAATAATATAAAAGGATTTAAAAGATATCATTTCATTTAGAAAAAGGAATTAGAAGAACTTTAAGAGCAATTATTTAAAATGTATAAAAATGTCAATGTTATTTTTAAGTGCTTTAAGTGAAATTGTATGTATTTCTTCTTAAAATAATGTTTTGGTTTATAGAATTTTCTCCCCCAAAAGTTTTTATACCCTACAAACGTATAAAAGATTGTCTAAGGGTTTGCAATTCCTAGCAATATAATTTCTGGACCGATCAATTATGGACCGATCCTCATAAAAATTTGGTAGAGAGTTTTTGGCTCATATAAGACTTATTTATGTCGAATTTTATCGATATACTTTTTAAAACAATTATGACTTTAAAGCTGTTTTCGGGGGGCCATTTGTATGGGGCCTTTACGAATACAAAGCAAACCTTAACTATAGGGAATATTTCTGAAAAATTTCAACCCTCTAGCTTTTTCCATTCGGAGTCAATCATGTTTTCAACAGACGGACAGATGAATGGAAGGACAGACAAGACTAGATTGTCTTAGAATTAAAAAAGGATCCAGAATATTTATACATATGTGGGTCTATGATCAATATTTCAATGTATTACAAACGGAATGACAAAATCAATATATCCCAATCTTTTTTGATGGTGAGTATAAAAATTTAGTTTGGAAAGTTTCTTAATAATGATTCCAACAAACAGACGGACGGACATGCATATTCTTACATAAAAACTCTTTACAGAGGGAAAAAGAAAAATACACACCCGGTAACAAATTGACACCAAATTTTTAATAATATCTGTTCTCAAAGTATATATATATACTTACAACAACACTATGTAATGTAGACAATGCAACGTTATCACTATTGACAACGGATTGTTGTCAGTAGTTAGCTTACAACATTTGTTTAAATGTAGACAACGGATGTGTATGTAATTTAGATCTTGACAACGAATTGCTGCATAATGTTGTCGTGCGTATGTATAAACTTTGACAACGGATGTTATTGAAAAATTATAAAGCAGGTAACTGTGGCATATACATTTCTCTTTCCCTCTGTGTTTAATCATATGAATTTCAATGTTGCCTATGCAAAATTTCAATATTCTAGCTCTAATAGTTTCTCAGATATAAGACTTTTTGTCATTTATTGAAATGGGAGGTGCTATGTCCCTATTGCTAATCCGATAATTTCTTAACCAAATATTTACATAGATGTCGAAGTGTTCATGCAATATTCTAGCTCCCAACTATTCGAATTTATGTATTTTATTCATATGGTAGGTGCCACTTCAAATATTTACATAGATGTCAAAGTTGTTCAATAAAGTTTTTAAGATTCTGGCTGCAACAGATGCTCAGCTGTACATATTTTGAGTTTAAATTCATATGGAAAGTGCCACGCCTCCTCCAAAGTTATTGCTAATTCGCTGATTTAATATCTAAACATGTACATAGGTGTTAAAGATGTTCAAGCAAGTTGTTAAGATGGTAGTTCCAACACGTTTTCAACTATATCAATGTTTGTATTCAATTCATATGGTAGGTGACACGCCCTCAATTTTCAAATTGTTCATATGGATTTCATTATTTCCCTTGCAATATTTGAGATTTTTCTAAACGAAATTTTATATTTAACTAATATGGAAGATGCCACGCCCCCAATTACTAATCCACATATCTTTAAAACATTCATTTTGATACTAAAAAGATTTTGGCAATATTTAAGGACCTTAACTGTTGCATTTTCTTAAATATACTAACTTTTTCTAATCTTTAAAATGGGATTTATAACGTCCCCAATAGCCAGTCCGCCAATTTTCACCCACATTCATATTCATGTCAAAATTAACCATACAAATTTTCAGGCATCTATCTGTAGTAGTTTCTGAGATATGCGAGTTCTAAAACTTATTTTGGGCGTGGCATTTCGCCCATTTGAAGTTTCAAAACAATATATAGCCCATTTTTTTTCATTATCCGATTAATATGACAATACATTTCGGTATAAATCTAATAAATAAGTAAATAGTTATATTGTCTCAACATTAGATCATTATTGACACAGTGCTGCATATTCGGATATGACCCATCACAATTGTTCATAACTATATCATTTTTCATATAATATTCATTTTATTTATTTTATTTTACTTGGCATCTCATGACCCACAAAAATAGTTCATAAATGTAAAATTTGCCATGTAAATAGCACCCATTTTATTTAGTGTATACTTCAGGCAGGCATTTATAGGTAAACAGTTTATAGTTTAAGGGTTATTCCAAAAAGTTTTAAACAAAGTTTAACTATGTAATATTGACTTAAATATCAGACATAAGGAACCTTTACATCAAGTTTTTATGATAAAGATGATCTATAATACAAGAAAAATATCTAAACTTTATAAGAGATACAAAGATTTTCCTATATTCTTTATTGAATTCCAGGGATCTGTGGCTGCAATTAGCTGGATCCACTATTCAAAATCGCCTTACTATATTAAAATAACATCAAATTTACTCATATGTGTAAATTGTTCCAATATTATTTATTGTAGCATGATTGGTGGTATGTGTGTGTGTACAATTTACATATGTATGGATGTGTATAAGAATGCTAGAATGTAAATTTTGTACATGCCACATGTGTTGCATTCCTTAACAATGTGTAATAAAAATATCCTTTTATATAAACATTCTTATATATTTGTCATAAAACTAAAATATTCTTACTAACAGCTTTTGTTATAAATAGGTCGTCATGTACATAGCACATACATACATATATACGTATGTATATTCAAAGGAATACATGATTTAAAACTGTGATGGGCAAACACACATTCCATAAAATCAAAGTGTAAAACTGTACAAAATTATTTAATATTAAAGTATTAGAACTTTACACAACTAGAAGCTTTTTGGAATCGATTCATTACGATCCAAATGAAATGGAATCTTACCTCCGGACTCTCTTGTGAAAGTGGGTTCCTCACCAGCAACACCGACCACTTCAAACGCTTGATTCGATAAAACCATAAGAGCTTGTGCAACACAAATTGTCGATTCAGGCCACCTGCAGATTCACGAGGATCGTGTGGCCTTCGTATGATCCACGTAAATTACGAGCCCTCGGAACATAACTGCAGTGGTGACTGACCACTGACCTTTTGGATAGACCTTCTAGTAATGACTTCTGCAGGAGCTGTTGGGAGGAAGAGGAAGAAAAGAGTACTGTCCACTTCCTCTGTCAATGTCCTGCCCTAGCGGAGCATAGATTAAGTCTGCTAGGAGTCAATGTCTTTAACGATTTAAAGAGCCTATATAAGGCTGATATTCAAAGGATAGATTCCTTTGTTCGTGCGACAAAATGGTTTGGATATGAAACCAGAGTATTTGGGTCGAAGTGTACTACTACGCCGACCGTTGTTCTCTTTTCCAGGTATCATAAAGAGATTAAAGATATGGATCCAAGTGTGTCCGTAATTCGAACAGCAAGGGACAGCTTGCTAACCTAAACTACATAACTAGATTTTAAAGAAGCGAAACATTTAATGAGTAGCAATTTCAATGCTCTCGATTATTATTCTATTTAAAACATTTGCACTTGTACATAGAAATAAAATAACTAACCTTTGCTGTTCTAAGAAAAGTAGTTATTTTAAAATATAGATATATGTACATATATATTAAATGATAAAATTTCATTAAATATAAGAGTGCATGCAGGGAATGAACCCCTTTAGAGAATGCTTGGATCTAATATAACTGTATAAGGACCTGTCTTCCAGTTTTGCAAGCACCTTTTCATGGGTCCCTAAAGATTTATGGGCTCGATGTCATTTTTTGCAAAAAATTGTATCATTTCCTTAGGCTTAAATCTTGCAAACCGTTTGGTATTTTGATTTACTCTTAACACCTGTACGTATACGTGATTATGATTTATTGATATTAGAAATATTACGTATACGTCTAATATAGAGAACCACTAGAAAAAAAGGTCTAATTCTTTGAAATTTCAAGTTTGAAGTTGAAGATCTTTATGACAAGAGCTACAAATTCCGAACTACTTGCAAGATATGAACCTGAAATAGTGATCACTTTTTTTTACATAAAAAATAATGAGGCCTCAAATCTTTTGGGAAGCAAATAAAAAAGTACATCATTTGGGCAAAACTGGGTTTTCTTTCCACGGAAAACAAACTACCGGTTGATACAACTACTGCTGAGTTGACAATATTTGGCCTATTGAGAATTGGGTCATTTTAAATCGGAGATTCAATTGTTGTAGGCAAGAAAGATCTTTGATCTTCTATGACAAAGAGGTGTCTATGGAAGGTTCATTTGATTAATAATCATCGGATTATTGATTATTCTATGAATTAGTCTATGTTCTACTAAATGGGCTAGTCTATGAACATATTTTTCCAATAGATTCGTTAATAAACTAATCCATAGACTAGACAATAGACCAATTGAGAATCGGGTTCTTCGGGAGCAAAGATCCAATGTTTGTGAGAACAAAAGATCTTTGATCTTTTGTTACATAATGGTGTCTATAGATTCTTCTGTAGACTGGTCGATTCCTTTGATCAATGGCCATTCTATAGTGTATTACATTGACTAATTTATTAAGTAGCTTACGGATTATTGATTAATCTATGTTCTAGACTATATACTAGTCTATAGACTACTTAATATACCACTGCATAGACTAATCAAGTAGTTAATCAAATAATTATTAAAATAGTGACTAGACTATTTGAAAATCAAGTCAAAATACTAGTTAATGAATAATTAAGAGACATGTCAATAGCTCAATGAAATAATCCATACAATTGGTGGATATATAATTAACATAATCATTAGGCAACAGTTTATAGAATAATCAATACTCTTGTCTATTGACTAGACTACTTAATTCACTATGCCATAGGCTAGTCCTTAGACTAGTTTATAGCCTATAAAACAAGGTAATCGACTAGCTTACAGACGAAATAACAAAAAAGCAATTGATATCACTAATTCATAATTTTGTTTAGACAATAAAAGTGTCTGGGAATTTAGATAATAATTTTACTACTTAAACCTTCTTAATTTTATACAGTTTCGACAAATTGTATAAAATACTCATAAAATTTAAAAACGTAGACCAGACGCATATAATTGTAAAAAAGTAGCTTATAAAGGACTGCCTTATACCCCAGCTTCTTTCTTACCCCAGCTTCTTTCAAAGTGTTATTTATTATATTTTAGTTAAAGTTCCTTTTCAAGAATTAAAATCTTCGAATGAAGACAGAAAACCTTTTATTTAAACTTTTTGTGTTTTAAATATACAAATATGCAGTTATTCCCTTAAACACACACGTAATTTGTGTGTGTGTGTTTTTTTTTTTTACTTTTCATGACAACCCAAAAATAATTATATCTAATGTATGTGTGTTTTGTGAAAAGAAAAAATAATATTAAATGAAATAAAATCCAACCAAATGAAAGCAAAATGAAAACAATTTGAATAAAAGCCTTCAATGAATCGTCTGGCATACATACACAAAACAAATACACAAATAAAATATTTTCCCTTTACAAACAAACATGAAAAAATTCTACAATCGTACAAAATTTTAGAGCAAATTACAATTGATACTTTTTGGGGAAGTAATGAATTGGCAGAAAATATAACTATTACAAAATAAAAATGTCTCAATTTAGATGAAAATTTTACAAGTCTTTAAAATAAACTTTAAATATTTAACCTATAAAATTTTTCAAACGTACCAAAAAGTATCATGTTTATAATCTACATTTATGGTACTTTTTGCCCTACTAAAGGTAAATTCTAAAAAAAAGAACCTTAACATGTTTGATCGAAAAAGGGAAAGCGTTTTAAAGTGTGGGTGTGTCTGTGTGGATACTTAAACTAGAAAAAGTGAAATTTATTATCTTCCCATACTATAGCAATTAAAGTCTGCAATGTATTTTTGTATCTATGAATATGTGTATGTCCTAGTATTAAAAATAAAAATAACAAACGGAAAGAGATATACATACATATTTTTACATAGATATTTATTTGTAAACAACGAACAGCCAAACACACAGGCATAGGGACATGCACTTATACTCATATATACTAACGTTCATATAAAAAACTTCTAACACCCTGCTGACCTTGGAATTTAAGCCGTTTTCACCTTTAGTTACCTAATTTAGATTCCGTGAAATTCATAATCTTGTCAATAGGAAGACGACCGTAAGAAAGCGTATATCATCTGCGCTTATTGGTACCAGTTCTAACACTAGTAGTTTTACGGATATGAATCCCTGATCGTCCACCGACAAAGCCGAAACTAAACTATATTCCGAACGCGAACTATTGACCAGACTATAAACTAGACTATAGACCAGACTATAAACTAGACTATAGACTAGACTATAGTCTAGACTATAGACTAGACTATGGCCTAGACTATAGCCTAGACTATAGCCTAGACTATAGACTAGACTATAGACTAGACTATAGACTAGACTATAGCCTAGACTATAGCCTAGACTATAGACTAGACTATAGACTAGACTATAGACTAGACTATAGCCTAGACTATAGACTAGACTATAGCCTAGACTATAGACTAGACTATAGACTAGACTATAGACTAGACTATAGACTAGACTATAGACTAGACTATAGTCTAGTCTATAGTCTAGACTATAGTCTAGTATAGCCTAGACTATAGCCTAGACTATAGCATAGACTATAGACTAGACTATAGACTAGACTATAGACTAGACTATAGCCTAGACTATAGCCTAGACTATAGACTAGACTATAGACTAGACTATAGACTAGACTATAGACTAGACTATAGACTAGAATATAGACTAGACTATAGACTAGACTATAGACTAGACTATAGACTGGACTATAGACTGGACTATAGACTAGACTATAGACTAGACTATAGACTAGACTATAGACTAGACTATAGACTAGACTATAGACTAGACTGTAGACTAGACTATAGACTAGACTATAGACTAGACTATAGACTAGACTATAGACTAGACTATAGACTAGACTATAGACTAGACTATAGACTAGACTATAGACTAGACTATAGACTAGACTATAGACTAGACTATAGACTAGACTATAGACTAGACTATAGACTAGACTATAGACTAGACTATAGACTAGACTATAGACTAGACTATAGACTAAACTATAGACTAGACTATAGACTAGACTATAGACTAGACTATAGACTAAACTATAGACTAGACTATAGACTAAACTATAGACTAGAGTATAGACTAGAACATAGACTAGACTTTAGACTAGACTTTAGACTAGACTTTAGACTAGACATTAGATTAGACTTTAGACTAGACTTTAGAATAGACTTTGGACTAGACTTTAGAATAGACTTTGGACTAGATTTTTTACTAGACTTTAAACTAGACATTGGACTAGACTTTAGATTAGGCTTTACACTAGACTTTAGACTAGACTTTAGACTAGACTATAGACTAGACCTGTACTAAGTTGTAGTGACTAGGAAAAAAGAAACTTTATTCCCCCTTCTGCCCAATCCTTGACAACTGCTGAATATCTATCGTTTGAGTTAACATATCTCCGTTATCTGGGTTTAAGTTTAAATGCAGAATTTGAAATTGAATCTTATCTATCGAGTAGTATGGTCTTCTCCATTGGATTCATTGCGTCACTCAACCAAAGACCAGCCCTTCTAAGATAATTTTACTGGCTTTTGTTATCATTGTGCCAATATCTCGCTCAATTTTTCAAACATGATCAGTCACCCTATTTTAGGATATCTAATGGACAAAGCAAACAATTCGTACCTTTATATCTGAAGGATTTTAATCTAAGTTAAAGTCTATATAAACAAAAATATTTTCATTATTTCAACAAAAATATCCAACAACCCGAATTAAAATAACTAACTCTTTGCCAAAACAACAATAGCAATAACAACAACGATGCCTACAACTATTGCTACTTCAGAAAAATTCTACAACAATAATAGCAACAGAAACGGCCTGTGACATACATATGTATATACAAATATACATTGTTGACATAAATTGTGTTGTCTACATGAGTTTGTCTGTCTGTGTGAACAAAAAAAGTCATACATAAATGTTGCTAAAGAAAACACACAGATACAAATGTTGTTTCGTATAAAGAGGTTCATTCACTCATTTATTTGTACACAAGTAAGTATTCATACGCATATCTAACTGTAGGTGTTAGGATGGTACCTGTTGGTAGGATAGTACCAATTAAGGATTTGTTGTTCTAATAAAATTTTAAGTTTGTTTCAAGAATTCTATGCTTAGATGGCGTTTTGAAAGAGAGTTGAGTTTTTGATTTTTTTTTTTTTGATCAACAAATATAAATTTACATTTACTCATATTCGCTGGGTCCTAAATTAGTTAAACAAGCAAATTATGTATAATATTGCCATATAGTTTATAGTTATGGACCGGTCTCTACAGAATTTGAGATTTTCAATAACATGAATTGATGATATCTGAGACCAAAATGGCCAAACGATGCCGTTGGTATCCTGAGATCACTTTTGTTAAGTGATAACAGCTTTTGGGTTTTTCCTCTTGAGAGTGTGATTAAGCGCTCGGTCTGTCAATTATGAGCTTAAAAGTCATTTTGAAAGAGGTCCTTACAGAGTTGATAGTATGAATTTTGAACCGATCCTCATAACATTTGTTACAAAGGTTTTGCAGTATACAAAACTATTTTTAACCGAACTTCATCTCTATGCTTTTAATTTGAAACCAGTTATGAGCTTAAAAGTCATTTTTTGAAGAGAACCTTCTATGGGATATAAACTAAACTATGCAGCGATCTTCATCAAATTACTCAGATATTATTTTGTTCCTGTTTATTTCGAATTTCGTTGATAGTCATTTACTGTAGAGGATCTACACATAGAAGATTCTTCTGGGTGACTTTCACGATTGAAAATGTAATGTTTTGTAAATTTAAAGAAATCTTAAACAAAAACTTTAACATAATCTATAAAGATATTTGTTTATTAAAAAAAATTTCCATCATTTTAATATATGGCATAAAATCTAGCTGTTTTAACAAATTCTAAGGGAATTGATATCATTTGCTTGAAAGTATACAGTAGAAAATCTACAAACTTTTAAACCCCACCAGGAATTCAATTTAAATACTCTCCCAAATAACTGGCATCTCTGCGAACAGTCAGCAAGCAAACACAACCGGCCGACTAAAAAGAATCAACATTTAGATACATCTTTAGCAAATATTGCAAGCAACCAGGCAGTCATAGTATTTAGCTAGTGACACAGAAGCTTTTTAGATTCATTTGCAATTCTCTTCAAAAACCTACATTCATATCTACTGCATACACTTGTTTGTTTATGTCGATTTGATTATATCCTTGTGCACTGTTACGAGTACTAATACACAATTTTTCACAATTTTGTTTTTATTGTTACTACTACTGTGTTTCATTTTTTTGTTTTTGTTTCCTGCTGCTATTTCTAGTCCTTTTTGGTTTGCGTGTTGTACTCATAGTATTGTGTATTTCTTGTTTTTTTTTATTTTTTAATTTGATCTCAATGGAATGTTTACAATTTCTATGAGTATTTTTGTAAATATTTGTGTATTTCTTCTATCATAAGGACGCAAATATGTACATACATGCAGTACATGTGAGTGTGGGTGTAATTATACATACATGCATACACACATAGAATTTTTGTAATAAATACATATTCACACTTTTATTTCAATTTGTATGACAGCGCAAAACTGCTGATTATACAGTAAAATAACTGAATTTTTGATTTTAAAAGCTTCTAGACATTTGGGTATCCAAATAAGTAGAAATGTAATCAAAATACTTATCAAAAGGTTTTAAAGAAAAATGTCATTTATTGAGCCTCGATATGAATGAATATAAGTATGTTTTATGTATTTTTTGATTTCAACCATTTTACACACCACAAGTAACTAATAAAGTAACCAGTGTTAAAATATATTCTAAAAACTTTGACACTTTTGTTAATAATATATATTATATAGTACTAAAACCACATTAATAATTCATAGACAACTGAGTGATGTGACAGAGCAACTTATGATAAATTCCAGAACCCATTAAGTATCTTTTACTGCTTGCATAATAGAGCGCCAAAATATGTTTGGGGAATTGTCAGATACGACGATTGTCTGTCTATTCGACAGTTGTCTGTCATTCCCAAGATCGTTCTTTGTGAAATTTCAGGAATATCTAATTGTTCGACAGTAGACTAGTACTAGTAGAAGTTCTCGGTACTGTTTTCATCTCAACAGGATACTTTCTTCTCGACTATAAGTCGAGGGCCATCACATCTTTGGAAATTTCAACATCCTTGATACACCATCGTGGCATGTCTGGTAGATGCTGTTGCCGAATATCAAGGGCCTTCTGGTGATGTTGTGCGACATATAAGGATAAGAAATCCTCATGAGCGGATCATTCCAGAATGGATAATTTTTAGTTTCCGATCAGAGAGTACTTCCTTATTTGGTCACTGATATCGATTTGTCTTACGAGCCCAGCATTATATAGAGTAAAAACATTTATAACGAGGTGTTCTAAATAAAGTGGGTCGAATGTCGAGTACTTTACGTGGACAACTGCCTTGACGGCCTTATTTCACGCTGGTCTTCTTCGTTGGGTAGACTTGAGAACGGTCCACCATGCGCCTCTGAATCCTTGAATAAAGAACTTAGGTGGCAATTTTCGTACATGGACAAGCACTTTGCTGAAGTACTCGAGTTTTCTAATCTCCCGGTAAGAAATACCGATATGGTTCATAAATCAAGCATATGCTGCTTTGTGCATAGACCTGTTCGAAGAGGGAAATATCCGACCCATTAGGTATAGGATATATCAGTCCTTAAAGCAGCATTCTCTCTCCGCGATTTTGGCTATCAAACCGCAGACACTACGTGGATCCCGAAGGACCTCAACCAACTGACCAGCCAGAAACAGTTCTGCGGTCATCTAGCCACTCATAGTACCACATTGTTGGTGCTCTGGTTAGACCCCATGCCAAATCATTCTAGGGCGAAGCCGAGTCTATAGTCCAGTAAACTGGTAGCACCTCCTTACCCTGGGATTGTGGAGATTTTAAACGGTAACATACTCCCGGGGGAAATCAAGTGTTAGAAAGAGAAGCTGTGAGTATGTTTTACTTTCAATTGTCTTTGGGACCTACAAAAACTCTCTGCATTACAGTGGTCCTCATTGTAAGCCATTCGCTTAGTTGAAAACTTGCAAGCTTTTTTAAAGAGTAGTAACAATCTGTTGGAATCGTTCCATACAAATGGCACATTCCTAATGTACATAAGTATATACCAGTTTTTATTTTTCTTTTATTTCAGTTCAATGTCAATTGTATTTATAAATTAATTTTGCAAATAAACAAGTAACAAGTAATTGTATGTACAAATATACACAGACACACACCATCAGATATACATTCATACAGCCGTTCATAAAACAGAACGTTAAAAGCTCAATGGCGCAAAACAGTATGCAACAGTAAATGCAAAATTATTGCAAAAATAAGGGGCCAAATATGTAACAAAAGCAGGATTCAAAGAGCTTAACTTTGTACCAGAGCAATGAAACTGCAATATTTTGTAAATGTATTTTGTTTTTTGCTCTCTTTTTTTAACTTCATCTTCCTTTTATAGCATTGCAACGGATATAAGGGAATTGGGAATTTACATTATTCAGGCATACACATACATATGCAAGAAAATATATATAGGACTTTAAGTTATATGTACGTGTATGTTGTAAATGTGTCTGTTAATTGGTTGAAAATGTTGGTTCATCTATCTTTTTGTAACATAAATAGAAAGAGATTTTCCATAGACCAAAGTCTAGTTAGAAAATCTACAGTTTTCAATTGTGTGGGCTTTATACATACATACGTACATACACGTATGTTTACTAATCAGCTGTAAATTTTACCTCACCAAAGGCCAGAGGGCAATGGTAATGTTTCCAAAGCTATTAGTGTTTAATAAAGATTTAATAATCAACATTTTCCAGTAGTAAGTGTAACAAAAATACTTATAGTATGAGAAATGAACATATTTAGTATGAGAAATGGGTTATAAAGAATTTTAGCTTTATATATTTTTCATCTAGATTATGGAAATCCATTTGAAGGCAATTTAATTAACTAACTGCTTTTACTAAGTTATTTAATACTATATACTCATAGATAAATTTTTTTTAATAATATGAACAATCATGCCGTTCCATCTCTAATACTCGTTTATGATTCCCTAAAAACGTAGGCAGATATTAAGGTGACGGCAGAGACATGTTGAGAGAAAGGATTAACAAGTTACTGTCTAGGAATCAATTGTCGAGAGTTCATTTTGGCCCAAAGAATCTAATGAACTAATAAATGATGATTGCATGTTAGAAGTATCAGACGAATTAGAAGTGATGGGATAAAACAACAAAGTTAAGAAGATTTTTAAGGTTACTGATCAAGACAATTAATATCAATTCATAATAGTTAACTAAACTACACCAAATCGGTGTAGCTATTGATCAGAAACTATTTGGTTAACGATGTTCAAGTAGAGAAAATGTTGAGAAGAATTCGAATGGCTATGAATTTCAATTAAAATTGCTAAATTATGACAAAGTCAGTAATAATTTCTTGGTTCAAGACAGTGAAGAACTCGATGGATCTCGACTAACTCAACAACGAATGCAAAAAGCTTGGCTCACCTACACCATGTGAAAAAGAATTTGCAAGGTTCTCAAAGTATTTGGTTAAATAACACAAAGAATTTGGAAAATTCTTGATCTCGTCTATGGGATTTACAACGAAGTTAATAACAACTCTTTGGTTACTGATTAAGACTAAGAATACATTTCTTGCTTCGGATCTCGTATAGGAATATAAACGCAAAACATTTCTTGCTTTGGATCTCGTATAGGTCTTCGACGGTTCGTGATTTCTGTTGAAATTTGAAATATTTTGATAATTACGTAGGACAAAAAAGTGAAGAATTTGGGTGTTACTAACCTCCTGAACTACAAAGTAGTAAGTACTAAAAAGAAAGCAGAACATTCGGCAGAAATTAAATGAAGTCGAGCAGTGTTCGGCTGTTCGTGATTTCTGTTGAAATTTGAAATATTATGACTGTGGCAAAGGACAAAAAATTATGTTTAACTTGGAACTATATCTAAAAATATATTATCGATAGAGTACACTTTTAGGGTGAAAAGAGCAACATTTTTTCCTATTTACTTTATCTTTGAACTTTTATAACAAGTCTATTTACTAACCTAATAACTTATCATTTAGCTAATCTATTAACTAGTCTATGGAGTAGTCTATTAACTAGTCTTTCTTTTTTACCTATATTTATTTCTATTTACTAGTCTAATAACTGATCAAAAGACTAGTTTTTTAACTATTCTATTGACAAGTCTAGTCCTTTCTAGTCCTTTAACTAATCCATTGACAAGTCTATGAACTAGTCTATGGACTAGTCTATAAACTGGTTCATGGACTAGTCTATTAACTAGTCTGTTTACTAGTCTATGAACTAGTCTATGGACTAGTTTATCAACTAGTCTATGGACTAGTCTATAAACTAGTCTATGGACTAATCTATTAACTAGTCTATGGACTAGTCCAGTCTATATTAATAGACTAGTACATAGACTAGTTCATAGACTATGGACTAGTCTATAAACTAGTCTATGGACTAGTCTATTGAATGGTCTATAATAATATAAATAACCATGTCGAACTATGACTTTTCCTCTTGCCTAAAACCATAAACGAATTTCCATATTAAAGCTAAATATTACAAAAAAAAACGTTTTTGGATAAGAAAATTCAACCTTAAGTTTAACTTTAATAGATTTGAATTAATTAGCACAATCAAATGTCAACAGTAACTTTGCAGACGTAGTCAATACGTACACGTACATATTAATATATTCGCCCCCAAAAAACATAGATCATACTTGTAGAAATATTTACTCTTATTTATGATTCTAATCGTCATCTGCGTATTACGTTTCCATGGAATTCAACATCTGCCTTTTTTATTTTTGTTTTTTTTTTTGCGCTTCCCCTATTGACCTTAAAGTCAGATAAGAATTCAAGTGTTATATTTGGAATATTTTTGCAACAGCTACTACTACATTACAACATCTCTGATATTTCTTCTTCCCAGTGCAAGTTGTACATCTGTTTCCTTTTAACAAAAGAAAAATTAAAAATTTAAAACAGAAAACACAAAAAAATATATATTTAAATATTTATTTCCCTTCCTCTTACATATTCTATTTGTTGGTTTTTTGGATTCACATTTTGTTTGACCACTATATACATATACATATGTATATGTTGGAGTGTTGTAGAAAAGTAAGAGTGTTAGTGTGACATTGTTTCTAGTCCAAATATGTATTTGTTGGCAACAAACAGCAACAAATTCACATAAGTAATAGTGTTGTTGTCCATTTGTTTATTTATTCGTTTGTTCATTTCAGATGTTTATTCCCTGCTGTTGCCGCTGACAAGGACCATGACAAAAAATTAAAAAAAAAAACAACCAAACGAATGCCACATGGACTCGCGTTTCCATTCACATCCTTTTGGGTGTTTTGTTTTCGCTTCCGCTTGTCTCATTGTGCTGTTTTTAACTTGATGTTATTTTTATGGCTAAACGTGTTCAATGCCATTTAGCCATTTGTTTTTGTTGTACGACCATCATGAGCTAATGTTTGTTGGCTTCTGTTCCTGTTAGCAAGTCCTTCTAACTATTCCTGTCATTATGGTTAATTGTTGTAGTTGCCGCTGTTTTAGGTTTATTATTATTGTTATTGTTAAGTTGCTGTCATTAAGAGCAATAGCAAATATTTTCACACATTTTCTTAAATGTCATTCATATAAATTTCAATAAGATGTGTTAAAATCTTTTTATCTCTTTTAAGAAAAAAACACAAAACAAAAAGAGTTGTTTTCTTATTTTGTACAAAACAAACCTGGCAACTCTAGGTTTTGAGAGTATTACGGTATGTCAGCAACAACACCAACAACGTTATCATCCAAAAAGTAAACAAATAATTAAACCTTCTCCACCCCATTTTGCAGTGTTTTTGACTCTCCCAATTCTTTTTGCTTTCAATAAGAAGTTTATAAAGAATGTAGGTTAGTTCATCATGCCAACAGGAGGCCATCATATGGTTGGCAGCGCGCGTGTCAACCTTAGGCACATTTTCTTTTAGTTCTTTGATTAAGGGGACCAACGAATTTATACTTTTATTTTTGGATCATGTATGTACTTTTCTTAATACGTTGTCAGGGTCAAAAGTATCTTTCGTGTTCCCATGTAATATTAAGATAAGTTACGCTTTACGTGAACACTTGCCTTGGCAGCCTTATTTCAGGTTGTCTTTATCATATAATAGGTAGACTTGTGAACGGTCTACCACGCATCCTTCAATAAAGAACTAAGGTGGCAATTTGTGTACATGGATGTACCGGTCCATGCACAAGCTTGAGTACTCGAATACTTTGCTTAAGTACTCAAGCTATCTACTCTTTTGTCATAGTAGCCCTATTGCGGAATGACAGGCAGCTTAGGCTCTACCCTAATGCACACCCCGACAAAAAAAAAAAACAATCACTAGTCTGAAGCCAATACATCAATACATCAAGTGAATCAAGCTTCCGAATATACCGGAAAATGACCACCCTTAGATGAAATGAAAAATGGCATTATTTAAAGAGCAATCTTCACCATCTAATGACCATCTTTTTAAGCCGGCTCAACCAAACTACTGAGTTGGATCTGTTGCTTCGACAATAGCAACTAGAGACATATTTGGTAGTCCGAAATAACCACCAAATTGATCAGGATTCCCCTTTTATGAACGGATCTATAAAACAAATTCCAGAGTCAATTGATTCCATTAATAGTTAGTTAGACGCATGGATCAATATATCCTGTTGAGATAGCAACAGAACCGAAAAACTTTCCCGAAGCGTAAAAAGGCATCTCCAATACATGGAGACTTTCCCGATCTTTCACAAATTTTCGCATTAGTTTCATTCCTATGATCATAAAGATCACTCTACGGGATGACAGGCAACTAACCTGGCAATTGTCCAACATATAACAGCGTCCCACTACGCGACCAGTAAGAAATACCAATCGGGTTCAGGAATCTTGTATATGCTGGTGTTGTACACAGTCTTGTTCGAAGAGAAAATTATCCAACCCATTAGGTATTGGATATATCAGTCCTTAAACCAACATTCTCCGCGATTTTGGGTATTAAACCACAGCCACTACGTCTATTCCGAAGGAACCTCAACCAACTGACCAGCTAGGACAAGTCTTGCGGGAAACTGGCCACCCTTAGTACAAGATTATATGGTGATCTGGTTAGATCCCATGCAAATCTTTCCAACTCGAAGCCGATGATACATTAGACATCGCCAGTTTATAGTCCCGCAGACTAGAAGTATTGGGATTTCAATAACACCAAGGTGGAGATTTCAGATTTCACCAAGATAATGCCCCCGGGGAGAAGCTTTTAGAAGGACACTTTCTGAATTTCAATCAAGATCCTTTTTGTTTTAAAATTTTTGGCCTTCTTTGTAATAAAAGATGGGTTTCCCTAGCTGCTGATCTCCTTGCTGGAACCAATATTCCATAGTTCCCGATCCCTAAACCCGTTTTGTTTCCAACTTTAGATCCATCCATGTATCAATAGATTTCCTCTTAGATTGCTCCTACAAACGATCCTCTGTCTGGTTATGCGATAAGGTGTCCAGTAAATTATTACTGTACATTATCGTTAAGTCCAGTAATCGTTTAGATCGGTAGAATTACCCGTAATTTTTATAAAGCTTTGTTTGGTATGGTGCCAATCAAAATAGTGCTGATGGCGTTA
Source organism: Lucilia cuprina (assembly GCF_022045245.1). Taxonomy (NCBI): domain Eukaryota; kingdom Metazoa; phylum Arthropoda; class Insecta; order Diptera; family Calliphoridae; genus Lucilia; species Lucilia cuprina. The sequence continues at coordinate 41,731,442 of NC_060954.1, forward strand.
CTCAAGCTACTTTTACGATAATCTAACTTTTTGTCCGAAGCCATCCGTCAACCGAAACCAATATAATCGTAGAATGTATGTGGTTCAAAAAAATCGGCTGTACACGTCACTATGTGTACATTTAGCGAACATTTTGATCTAAGAGCTTTAAATCATAAGTAATCTACAAGTTTGTCAAGACTTTGCTTCATAAAGTTATATAAAAGACAAACTTTCGCCATCGAGGACCAAAAGACACTAAGTCCATCAAGAAACAACTTTATTTTCAATATAAATCTATAAAAAACAATTGATTTTGGATGATGCGTAGAATGTATGTTGTTCAAAGGAATCGAACATTTCAATCTGAAAACATTATACCTTAGGTAATAAACAAAGTTTACAAGATTTTGTTTCAATGTTATATTCAAGACAAACTTTAACCACCGAGAATCAAAAGACACTAAACCTATTTTTACTCTTAGCCAGCTCTAATTCTTTCTGGTGCCCACACAAACCCAGATGGTCACATTAATCTTTAGAACGAAACCCACAATCAATGATAACTAGTACATAAACATGTGTTCTTTTATTTTTCTTTATCTTAGCAACATTTGTATCACAACAAATGTTGCTAATGCACTTGTTATGAATGTTTACTTCATACATGTGCTCTTTTGTTATTGTTGTTGTGAAGGGGGTCAACATGTTGCCACAGCCTAAATGACATGCTCCATAACATCCTGACGTTACAACTGCATTCAAAACTGTCAGATAACACTAAACGACGAATTATTTTTGCACAACAAAATTTAGTTGAAACGAGTCTTTAGCACGCGTTGGTTCATATGAATCCTTAAAGGAATAAATAAATTCCAATAAAAGGAAAATAATAAAAGTATACGATTCATTACGTTACAAATTGAATACGTTAAATTTACGAAAATATTTTTGTATAAAAAAAATAATAATAAAGAATATAATAAGTAAAGTGTATGTGAAAATAAAGAAATTATAAAGTAATAAAAGTGTATGGGAATAGAAAGTTTAAACGAGCAACAAAAGTGTGTTCTGCTGTGTGATTGAGATAATGAAGTTCATTCAAGTTTTCCTCTTTTTTTTTTTTAAGTGATTGAAGAATATTGACGTATATTTGCAATATTGTGTGTGTGTATGTGTATATGGGTGGGTTGGTTTATTTCCTTTATCAGTCTCATCAGCATCTGTATCAATATTAACATCATCAACATCATTATCTACGAATGCGTCAACAGTGTAATTGTTTGCTGTAACGCAGCGTTTAAACACACGCACTTAGCAAAGTGCTTTAATTTTAACTGCAAACATCAGCAAAAAATTTGTTGAGATTCTTTTTTTTTTTTTTTTGGAACAAAATCATATTGAACTTGCATGCAAGTGTGTAAGTTTATGCTTTAGGGGATTTGTTAATAAAAGCGTTTTACATCTTTATTTAACGGTGATTATATGCAGATACATATTTAAAGTTATTGAATATTTTATTTGGTATTAATCTGTTATAACGGTAAACATATGGATTGATTGTGGACAATGTTTGTAAATTATTTAAACTAAAAATAAAAATTAAATTTTATTTGTTGGAAATTTTTCTTAAAAAAAAAAACAAAAATTTTCTATATTTCAAAAATAGAAGATTTATCGTAAATTCGCTATAAATTATAATATTATTCAAAGTCTACAGTGTTGTGAAATGTTTGAAGCATTGAAACTGAAAGAAAAAATTAAAAAATTTAAATTTGTGGAAAATTAAAAAAAATCGATAATTTTCTCTAAATATAGAAAATATCGATAATTTTCTGTAAATATAGAAAATATCGATAATTTCCATTTTATAGACCATTTCTCATATATCAATTTTTTATAAACAGGAAATTAATCAAACATTTTCTAAAAAGGAAATTTATCGAAACTTTCTATAAAAATATAAATTTTATCGAAAATTTTCCATAAATAGAAAAATATATTGAAAATTTTCCGTAATCGAAATATTTATCAAAATATTTTTATTTTTTATCAAAAATTTCTTATAAAATGAAAATTTATCGAAAATATTCTATAAATAGAGAAATTTATCAAAAAATTTCTATAAACGGAAATTTACCGAAAATTTTTTATAAAAAGAAAATTTATCGAAACATACAATAAAAGGAAATTTATCAAAAATTTTATATAAAAAGGAAATTTATTGATAATTTTTTATAAAAAGGAATTTTATCGAAATTTTTTCTAAAAAAAGGGAAATTTAAGCACTGTAAAGGATTTTAGTGTTCCTTCCCGGTATTTGAACTGTTGCATCGAGCAGTTCTTTATTTATAAGATTAACTTCCCTAAGTTTCTTTCCTTTTATAACAAGTTTATTGGCTCTTTCATTGTCAATTATCAAGAAGAAGGGGAGCTTTTAAGGGAAAAGCGTATGACGCATCATCAGCTGATATTGTCCTAATTTTCATCTGGATGTCAGATAATGTATTAATAGTATTGTAAGTAGCAAAAATATTCCGGGCTTTCAATAAAGACTTCTAGACCACTTTACTAAGAAATTGGGAATTGTGAATGTTTCATCAACTTATAATATATAATATGTTCAGCATGTATTGATGGCGGGCTCTGTACGGTTCTGTGGTCAATTTGCCTATATGGTTATGTTAGATTGATAGGAGGATTAATACTACTAGGCAATGTTCAGAAACTCAGTTTCCTTGACGTTATTCCTAAGAATGTTTTAATCAATGTTGGTGAGGAATGTTATTTCCGGAATAACATCAATATTAAAGATACTTCGATTAAATTTCGACTAATGTGTGACAGTTACAAAGAAAGTTTTCCAAAGTACCACTGTCCTTTTCACATGCTCTACATTCGACTGAATGCAAACGTCCAATTTTTTTATAGATGTGCTAGTAATCCTATGTGTCCACTGAGAATACTAAACTCAGATTTGCTCATTTTTGAGGAGATTTCTCGTCTTGCTTTCATCAGAGTCATCCAATGGGATATATGTGATTCTGCCCACCATTTCATTATTTGCATTGAATGGTTTTGCGTTCATAAGGTTAACTTCCCCGAGCAACCTTGCCACTTGGGAGTGGCATGGTACCTACATGATGTAAACCTTACCTTACTATTTAGTTAAATCTTTTTACAATCCAATACAGTCTTATACTTAATTCTCTCACCTCATATTGCCCTAATTGCCTTCTAGCTATGAGTACATACATTAATACCTTCGGGCGTCATTATTTATTCTAATCCAATTTACACATTCCGTTGTTGCTCGGACTTTTGCTTGGAAGCTTGTGTTATTATTAGTTAATCAGTGGTATATTTCTGTGTCTTCAATAAAGAACCCCAGGCCCACTTTGTTCCCCAATTTAGAGCCATCGGGACTACTGCTGGTATTTGTTCTTATGTTTCTATAGATTAAGACATTCTAAGTGGGATCAGCGTTTCAAAGTTTTTGACATATTGTGTGTCTGATATGCGATCAGGCACATCCGATTATAATGTATAATCTTTCTCGTATACATTGATGATGTGTTCTACAACCGCTTTTTGCAAGTTCGCCTAAAGTAAAAAGCCGTTCGGCTGTAAGCGCCGCCTTATATCTTAAATATGTTTCAATGTATAAAATATTTAGTAACGTTTCCAGATCCTTGTTTGAAGTAGTACACATGACATCACTTACAACCTTAAAGTATGTACGCTGAACTTTCTATAGTAGTTTGTCTATACAATACTTTTTTAAATATACTCTGAAGTTGTCAAATGGAGAGAACTAAGAGGTCTCAGAAAAATTTTATCAAAATAAGAAAACGTAATTAGATCAAAGTTTCTTATTAATAAACGTTTATCAAAAGTTTATTAAATTTTCAAACAGAATGTGTTCTTAAAACCTTTGATAAATGTTTAAGAATAATTCAGTTAATATATATAAATTATCTTAAAGTTTAACATCCAAGATTTCAATAAATTCTAAAACCCTCAGCATACCAAGACGTATACGCAATATTTTAAAAGTTAACCATTAAAAACTTTATCATCTTAAGATGATTTTTTTATAAACTATTTTAAATGTATATACTATATATTTCTTTTAAACCAGGTCGTATATACATACATATATTCATGACCATATTTCCTTTATTTAAATATTCCAACAGAAATTTATAACTTAGTATTCCGTTGACTTCTCTGTAAATACAGTTAATGTAAATTATTAAATTCTTTAAAATAAAAGTTGCTGTAGTTGTTGCTTTAAGGGAATAATGTTAGTTTGCATCTATGCATCTGTGTCGTAGGATTCATATCTTTACAACTGTTGTGACTTTAGATTTAGTGCCAATGAATATCAAGTGAATCCTTAAAGAAGACACCACCACATACATTCAGAACATAGAAAAAAAGAATAAATTGAAAAGCATCAAAGCAAACGAATTGAATCAAACTGACAAGTAATGAAAATCAAAGAATCTGCAATTTTTTTCATTTGAATTAATAGTGATAGTGATGTGTTGTTAATAAATAGAAGATAAAAAAATATAAATAAATATCTAATGTAATGATAGTGATAGTGATGGTGATTGCGATTGTGTTGCTGACAACGTTTTAAATGTTATAATAATATTTTATTATTTATTTTTTTCATATTTTTTTCTATATTTTTTCCTATTGTTGTTTAAAAACAAAGTGATTTTTTAGTAGAAATTTCCTACAACTAGTGAAGGCCTCTAGTTATGTGTGGGTGGGTGTTTGGTCTTTTACACATCCTTATCATGTGTATTAAAGAACATCTCTTATATGATTATTTGCGTGTAAAGTAGTGAGTGAGTAAGGAAATGAATCCTGTTATGGGTACAGATGTGATGTGAAAAGTAATGATAAGATTTATTGTGATGTTGTCGTTGCTTCTTTTCTTTACTTTGTCCGATTCCTGCTGTTGCTACAATTTTTTTTAAAAAAGATTACTAGACTTAAAATAAATATGTGAGTAGTATGTACGAGTTAGGTACGGAAAGAAAATTTGGTGTAAATTTATACCGGATTAAAGAATTTTTCAAATTTTCATTCTAAACTCGCTAAAATGGTTCAAAAATTATGGCATTTACATTTGTTTCTGTACACTAGATTTAACGTTGCAGCTGGTCCAAACATTTTTTTTAAACAAGTAAGAAGTTATAGTCGGGCGAGGCCGACCATATAATACCCTACACCTGTATACGAATAAAATGTGATTTAGTTTTCGTAATAAAGCATTTAAGTTGAATTATACCTTGCCTCAGATATACTAAAGCCATTTACTGTTTAATAAAACTGTGGATGTTTAAGTAAAATTTTGATGGGGTCTTTTTACAAAGTTCATCAGGGTCATCAAGATTAGTATAGAACTTGGTTTTGCAGCTTTTTGTCGAGATACGAGTAAATTAAACATAATTATGAACTTAAAGGCCCTATTTGGCGGGTTCAGTTGAATGGGGCCTAGGTGAAATAATGGACCGATATTAACTTTTTTTCAATAGGCTTCGTCTACAGTACCATAAAAGATCATGTGTCAAATTTCATTGAATTATCTCCAAAATTGCGACATGTAGTTGATTACAAGTTTTACAAGCTCTATTCGGGGGTTCAGTTGTATGGGGGCTAGGTGAAATAATGGACCGATGTTAATCATTTTCATGTGCCAAATTTCATTGAATTACCTCCAAAATTGCGACCTGTAGTTTGATTACAAAGTTTACAAGGCCTATTTGGGGGTACAGTTGTATGGGGGTACCAACTTTCATTCAATTATCTTGATTACAAGGTTTACATGGACGGACGCACAGACGGACGGAGATAGCTAAATCGACTCAGAAAGTTATTATTATGCGTTACAAACATCAGCACAAACCCAATATACCCTCCCCACTAAAGTAGGAAAGTTTAGTTGAGCATGGCCTACCATACTTCACTCACCATACCTCACTTTAAAGCAATTACCTTTGCCCTTTCGTTGCTGACTACTTCCAAGAACTAAGGCCTGATACATACCATAGATATGTATAAACCTTACCTCTGGGAGCATATTCAGTTAAACCTTTTTTACAATTCAATCGGGTTTTCTGACTGTCATTTGCTCAGACTTTTGCTTGAGAGCTTGTATTACGATTAGGTAAAGGTCTTCCATGTAGAATCCCAGGACCACTTTTATTCTTCAATTTAGAGTCATCCGTATACCAACGGATTCCTGCTGTGTCTGGTATGCGATCAGAAACGTTTTAGTTAGTTAGTTAGTTAGTTAGTTAGTTAGTTAATTAGTTAGTTAGTTAGTCAGTTAGTTAATTAGTTAGTTAGTTAGTTAGTTAGTTAGTTAGTTAGTTAGTTAGTTAGTTAGTTAGTTAGTTAGTTAGTCAGTTAGTTAGTTAGTTAGTTAGTTAGTTAGTTAGTTAGTTAGTTAGTTAGTTAGTTAGTTAGTTAGTTAGTTAGTTAGTTAGTTAGTTAGTTAGTTAGTTAGTTAGTTAGTTAGTTAGTTAGTTAGTTAGTTAGTTAGTTAGTTAGTTAGTTAGTTAGTTACCCCGAGAGTCCCTAATGGTGCACGTTTTGTGTAAGAAGTTCTTCGAACTAAATATGTGGCTGTAAAGACCACATTTCGTGACTATCGATATTCGTCCTCTCATTGATATAGCATCACTATTACAATCATGAAAATAGTTTCTTTGATAATTACAGTTCCTTGAAACAAACTTTTAAGATCATCCTCGTATGTCCGTTAGAATTCCTGCTATTCACACCCACCACTCATCGTTTCTGAATGTCAAATTAGAAAAGCGGATTAGTAAAACAACAATAAAATTCACTTAATGCAGTGCCAGCAATACTGGAACAACTTCCATACATTTAACTTTTTTCAAAACAGTTCCATCATTCTTACTGTACTACAACACAACATTTATTACAACTCCCTCCCTCCTTCATATGTATGTGTAAATTTTTTTCTAATTTTAACGCTTTAGCAGTTTCATATAGACTCTCGCTAAGGATTCTAAGCACGAATTGGTGAGGCGTATTTTCAAGGATACATCCATATGTTTGAGTAAATTTTATTTACATGATTAATGATTTAAGGAAATATTGTTACGGTTTGGTTAAGATTCTAATTAGTGTCAAAGACATTTTAGCAAGATTTAACTTGTTACTTTTTCCACATTTATTTTTCCCCCTATTTCTTCGCTTTTCATTTATCCTTTTTTGTTTTCTGAAAGCGTTTATGTTTATTTTAATAAATTGTTATTGTTTTGCGTTGACATATGTTGACATTTTCATTTAAAGAAAAATTTTATGAAAAAACATATTTTTTTGCAGTTATCTTTATTTTAGTTGTTGTTATTGTTGCTGGAGAAAAACTTTTCTAAGATTTAAGTAAGGGAATTGTATTTATACCCTACACCACTATAGTGGGGAGGGTATTATACGTTTGTGCTGATGTTTGTAACATACAAAAATATTGGTCCAATACCCACCTTAAAGTATACCAATCGATTCAGAATCATTTTTTGAGTCGATTAAGACATGTCCGTCCGTCCGTCCGTCCGTCTGTCCGGCTGGCTGTCCATGTAAACCTTGTGCGCAAGGTACAGGCCGCAATTTTCAAGATAATTTGATGAAATTTGGACCAAGCATGTTTTTTGGCACAAGGACGAAGCCTATTGGTTGAAATCGGTCCATTATTTCACCTAGCCCCCATACAACCGTACCTTCCGATTTGAACTTTTTATGCTATAATTACGTCAAATATTCTGCTATCTCTTTAAAAACTGGCACAAATAAGTTTTATATAAGTATAAATGACACTGCAGATTTTCGTAAGGATCGGCCTATATTTGACCCTAGCCCCCATACAAACCCCCCTTCAAAAAATGACTTAAACGTCTAAAATTGACTTGTAACCATTTGTATCGCAATGAAACTCAACAATACTAACTATTATTTAGAAATATATCCTTTTCTCAAATTTACCGAGGATCGGCCCATATTTGACCTATATAAAGCCTCATTTAGAAATTTTAGTTTTTTTTTATCAATAAATGGCTTAAATATTTTGGAATTATGGTAATATTCAACATAAAAGTTTCTTTACAAAAAATAAAAATTTTATAAAAGTAAAAATTGTAAAAATATACTCATGGTGTAGGGTATTATATGGTCGGCCATGTCCGACTATACTTTCCTACTTGTTTTATACTGAAGGTAAAAAAACAATGTTTTAATAAAAATTCTCTGCAAAGAAGTTAAGGTTTAAGATAATTTTACTGATAATTTTAAAGTTTATATGTAATACCTTGTTCTTGTATTCAATTGTTTTATGATAAATTTAAAATTATTATTAATATTTTTTATGGATTAATGCCGTTTTAATTGTATTTTGATTTATTGATTTTTGCCATTAAAGTAATAAATTTAATAAATAATTTTAATTGAATTTACTTTGTAAACTAAATCCTCACATAAGTCTTTCATTAATTGTAATAAATACACAAGTCCTTCAAAAATATTGTATTTGTATATGTAATGTTTTATTTGATAGGGTTTCCTTGGATTTTTAATCAATGTTTGGTAGATTTTTTAAATATTTAGTTATTTCCGTTCGGATAGGGAGTCTTTTCAATCTCCTACTGAAAATTTTTCTTTTGTATAAGAAAGGATCTACATAATAAATGTCAGAGGTGGCCCATAATACGGTCTTCATCTACCGTTAGCCTTTATCTACATGTTCTTCTACCGGGCGATATAATTGACAATGAGGGTTAAATTACAACATAGATTGGTTAGATCCATTGGACTGCTATGGACAAAAACTGTAAAGAATACGACAACAGAGGAGTATATATTTATTGGGTGTAAATGAGGCCATAAGTACTATGTCGAACAAAGCTTTATAAAAAGTTGTTCGATATTCCTCCATTTAATCTGAGGCGTCACTTAAAGCTTTTCTTATTTGTAGGCGAATTGATCAAAGCGAATTCAAAGACCTGTTAGCAATGTATAGTCCAATGTATAAATACAATATACAAACAACGTGCAGGAACGATCGATTATCGGAATTAGAAACTGTCGAGAACAGTAAGTTATTGGGCTCGAATAAGAAATACAAATCATGCGAAATATTATAGAAAACCTCTGTTGCACTAATAGAGCAGATAAACCTAGTCAGAAGATATACACTGAAAACTCGTAAATCGAAATATACTACCGTGATAAAGCGAAATGTGAAATTGTCGGGCCATAAGCACTATGTCGAGCAAAGCTTTAGAAACATTGTTACACATTCTTCCTTCTGTAGCACATGTAAGATCTGAGGCAGTACTTACAGTTTTTTCTTATCTTTGATCAAAGCCGATTAATGGACTCGTTAGTAATGTATAGTAAATAAATTGGAATTTTTTACACAACAACTGACGTACTGGTACGATCGATTATCGGAATAAGAAATTGTCGAGCACAATGAGATATTGGTCCCAAATATGAGATCAAAGTCATGCGAAATTAGTAGACATCTGTTGTGCTAACAGAGCAGATTAAACTGGTCTTCAGATTTTCATTGAAAACTCGTAAAGCGAAATACACTACGGTTTTAAATCGGAATGGGAAATTGTCGAGAACAATGTGATATTGGTTTCGGATAGTAGATCAAATTCTCGCGGAATATTTTAGCAGACCCTTGTTAGCCAACAGAACAAGCAAAACTAGTCTGAATATTTACAATGAAAACTCGTAAAGCGAATATGAAATTTTCGAGTACAATGGACTCGTATACTACCGTGCTAAAACGTATATTACGTTTTGTATTGTTGTCGAGAGTAATGAAATATTAGTATGGGATGGTAGATCAAAGTCTGGCGATATATTATATCAAAACTCTTTTGCGATAACATAGCATTAAAAACGAGTCTAAAAATTAACATTGAAAACTCGTAAAGCGATATTGTGTAGAACTGTTTCGATTAAATATGACGCCAACAGAGGTAAACATACCTACCGAGAGCAGCAAAGCTAAAATCTTAGACATTATTGGACTGTAAGACAGTCATAACGAAATACTCGATCAGTGGTAAGCTCCGCATCATTACGTATGAATAGAGAATGTATAGAAAAGAGCTCTTACGAAAGCAAACCCCTATTGTCAAAACGAAGGCGAAATGCTTTCTTAGCGAATACACTTGTTTACAACTCAAGAAAACATATTCAAATGACTGTAGAGCATATGGAGCATGCGAATATACTTGTTTACGGATACAACTCGGACACAACAGATTCAAACGATTGTACAGCATGTTGAGCATGTACAGTTTTAATGTTCGAAAACATTCTTTGTTATCATCAGACTTTCGTCGATATTAATTAGTTTAAAAAAGAGGATGTATTATACATCAAATCTGAAGAAACATATCTAGGACTCTATCGGTCCTGCTGTGCGATCTTTAATCAGTGTTTCAGGTGGGAACCCACCACAACCGGTCTACCATTCTAGAACACTAATCTACCGAAGGCCATCATCAAAAATAGCTTTAAATATCTTGGGAGTGAAAATAACACTCAACTATCCTTTACAAAATGTTTACCATATGTTGTAGAGGATAGACGTATATATATGAAAAACGTACCTAGGGCATGCTGTGCGATCCTTTCAGGTAGGAATCAAACCCACACCTTCTACCATTCTAGAACACTAACCTACCGGAGGCCATCATCAAGAACAGCTACAAATATCTTGGGAGTGAAAATAACACACAACTATCCTTTACAACATGTTTACGATATCTTTTGTTATGAAATTTTTTAAATTAAATTTTACTTTAAACCCATTTACTTTCCGCATATCCAATTAATAGTTTATTGTTTTCAAGCGTTTATCTCTTTTCCTTGTATATATATTTATTATCATTATCTCCCAAAAAAAAAAGACAACACAAAACTTTTGCTGTTAAGTTGCTCAAGTAAATTTCAAATTAAATTTAGTTTCAAATGCTGTAAATAAAGTTTCATAGCTTGCCACAAAAAAGTTTGCATAACTACCTTGTTGGAAAAGAAGGAGGTCTACTGAGTTTGTCCTTTCATTTGTAAAACATTTGTTGCAAACAAACATTTATGGTGGATATATAAGACGATCTAGTTATAATTATCCAACATTCCCTTTACAGCCCCATAAGACTTGACAATGATATTAACGTTCTAAATTATCTTAAAAATACCATACCAATACGAATCGATTTCCGGACTTAAACTTATTTTAACAAAAATTTAGTTTATTGTCAATAAATCGTTCAAACAAGATGCTTTTAATATCCCAGCTAACATTTGGAAGATTGTTAGATGATTAACAGTAAACTGAGTATTTTTTGACTTCTTTTGATGGCCTAAAAGTGGTTTATAAGTTGAGCGCTTTAGTTAGTTAGTTTGAAAGGAGTATGTACATATATATACATCAAATTCGAAGAACTACACCTAGGCCTCTATCGGGCCCGTTGTGAACTCCTTAACCAGTACCACAGGTGGGAATCGAACACACCACCTCCGGTCTACCAGACTAGAACACTTACCACTAACCTAACAGAGGCGCTTGAAAATGATTCGAAAATGATCCCGATATATGAATAAAACTAGTTATTTAAAAAATAATAACAAAATGTAAAGCAATCACAAATTGATCATCCTGGTGTTTAAAATAAAATAATTTTAAACATTTATTTTTTATCATATTTCAAGCAGTTGGAAGATCTAAAATAGTTTCATATGTAATTGTTTTATTGTTTAATGGAACAGCAACACTTACACTTAAAAATGTATCAAAAACGATTCAAAAATGAGTCGAAACTGATAAGAAAGGGACTCAGAAAACACACTTTGGCAAAAAATTTCGTGAAGCCTGAAATGAGTTGATATAATTCACAATTTGTTTATAAAATTTAATCTAAAAATATTTCAATTTGTGTGACATTTATAAAGTCGATTTTCTATCAAGAATATTGAGATTATATTATGCTTTATTTATAATAATAATTGTATATGTTTAATGATCTTCAAGGAAGATAATTGAGTGACTAATCACTAAACTAAATCTAAATAATTCCAATTAATGCTTAAATCTGGTTTACTTGAAAAACATTAACAGGTTTACAGCAATCACAAATAGGTCTTTCAGGTGTTTGAAATGTGATTGTTTATAAATTTATATGTCGCGCATTCTTAAGATCGAAAACAGTTTTCTGTTGTATTGCATAAAAATTCCTCAGAAAAAGCTTAGAAAAACTTTATATGAATCGAAAATAAGCTCTAAAATTACCAATAATCCGGCTTTATAAATAACTTTAAAAAAATTAAAAAATGAGTCAGTACTGATCAGAAGTGGGGCTCATAAAAGATTCGTTGAGAAGAGTCGCGGGTAGGGTACAATTTTCTGCAGACAAATGTATAATTTATAATCAGAAAATGGTCGCATATACATATGATCATTTTAATCGTGTAGAAATATCAAAAATGACCCGAATTTGATCAAGATGTTCAAAAAAAGCTTGCTGGGTACATTCTCAAATTCGAAAAAGTTCGATCCACAATATAAAGTTTATGTTCATCTCCCTAATGATCTTTAAAAGAAACTGTGTAATTGAATTCCGAATGAATCGATCTATGTCCGAATATTTATATTTAGGGACTACTTTCGATATTCAAATTTACAAACATATGTTCAGTTAATAAGTATAAAAGATTCGGATTAGTCATATTATTTGCTATTCAGTATTTGAATTTGTATTGCTTTCATGATAGATTTTATAATTTTAAATCGTTATGGAAACCTTTAAAGGGTTAATAGAATTAGGCTTCTTAGATATAGATTTTTTATTCCAAGTTATTGTTACCACTTTATTATTTCAGATAATATGTATATATCTACACTCATAGTAGACTACCGTACTCGTATTCGTTTGCTTAAAAGACAACGCATATATTACTATATCAATTTCATGTCTAATGCCACAGCACGTATCTACACTTGAAGAAAAAAATAGTTCACTAAAAATGCAGAATAAAATTTAATTTAAGACACCATAAGCAGTAATATGTAAATATTTTACTTATTAAAGAACAACAATTCAAATCATTAGAAAGAATTTCGCTTAAGTCTTACTACGAGTTTTTTCTACGTGTAGTTATATTCAACTTCTAATTTGACTCGTGTATTATGCCACAAAACAGCACAACAACACTCTGAAACATCTGTTACAAATTACAGTTTGTATGCCTTCATACACGTTCATATTTTTTTTCGCAACTAATACACAGCTGAGCTTCTCCATATTCTTATTTTTTTACGCTTATATCTCCACTAGTGCTGTTATAGTTAAGTAAATTTTTTATATATGTATATAGTTTTTTTTTTGTTAGTAGCTGTTTTTACTTATTTACTGTTAACTGAAAGATATTATTGAATGAAACTAATACTGTTTTATTTTCATTTTTTTTTGTTTTGTCTCATATTGAAAGAATTAAAAGAACTTTTTCTACTTTTTGCACCCTACGCACAACGTTTTAAGAAAAAGTGTTAACATTGCTACGGCTGATTGTATAGGGAGGCTTTCTTTAAGCAAGTTATGCTATCTATCTTCTAAGAATTGCTTTTTTCGACGAACTAGTTTAACAAACTAGTTTAACTTGCCGCCCTGTAACCCCTCTCCCCTAACCAATGTGAGATCATCGCTTGTCACAACTTTGATCTTAAATTCAGCCACAATAAATGCATGGTTAGTGTATTTATACCGGATTGCTGTAACAGTTCCCAGCAGTTCGACGAAACAGTCCACTTAACCTACCACTTGTGATGGCCCCTAGCTACCTGACTACTTAGGTGACAGACCATTTTAACATGGGCTTGTCCTACGAGGAAGTCAATCGTCACTCTACACCCTACAAAGAGACAGTAAAGACAGCCTCCGCTCTCTTTGTCGAACTGCTGGGTTATATTGGCAAATATCAGTTTTGTCTGTGTATTTATAAATTTTAGAACCCAGCAAATTATCACAGTGTCTAATCCAGTTCAAAAACAATTGTCCCTTTAGGGTCCTCAAGTGATGCGTCACATGTTTGGTCACCAAGTAAGGAATATTTCTAAGAGGTCAACATCTGTAGACCTGTTATTTGACACTCCTATTGTTGCTGTCCTTCAGAATAAAACGTTCGCTATCTTCCTAAAGATTTTTAGGATACACCTTGAGTGATTTAGTAATGACCAGATTCCCCTATTGAAGGGGTCCATTGCGGATTTTCTGTAATCTCCGTCTGATGGCAAAGAGAGCCTTCTCCTACATTGTTTAACTTTCCATAATATAAGGCATTTATAGTGGTTGTATGCTTAGATTAGAATAAATATGGCACCCACAAGCCTTAATATGTTTACCGACAGCTAGAAGGCGATTAGGACGGTATCAAGTGATAGAATTAAATCCATGACCGCATTGAATTGTAAGAAAGCTTTAGTTAAATACTCCCCCAGAGGTAATGTATACATCATATAAGTACCAAGCTACTCGAGAGTAGTCGGCAACAAAAGGGCGAATGTAATAGCTCTAAAGGCAAAGGAGATCTAGGTAGTTAACCTGACAAACACTAAACCATTCGGAGCAACATAAGCTTAATTACAAATATGGGCGAGAGAATCTCATAAGGCCTCTTGGAATAATGAAACTATAGGTAGAACCACAACCCTAATTAGAACAAAACTAAAAATCTCCACAAAATGAGCAAGTTTGAAGTTGGTATGATGGTTGGCATTCTGAGTAGACACACAGGATTACGAGCTCATCTATACAAAATTGGCCGTGCGGATTTAGATGAATGTAAAGCATGTGGAGAGGACATTAAAACTCTGTAGAAATTTCTTTGCCACTGTCATGCATTCGTCGAAGTTAGATCTAAGTATCTTGAAAGTGATGTTATTCCGAAAATAACATCTCTGACTAACTCTGTTTGGAAAATTCTTAGAAATTACGTCCAGTAAACTGAGTTTTTGAACACTAAGAAATAATATATTTAGTGCCCGAAAAGGATAGCACAACTGTCCCGATAGTGGCCTTTATGTATTTTTCGGTTTTTTTCCTATCAACCTACCCCACCAACCTAACTAGTTGCATGTTTTGGAAACATTTGTCCAATTCATAATCGGTGTTCTACGGTTGTATCGTACTATGTTGTAATTTTTTATTATTGATTTGTTTTTGTTTCAAAAAATTTTATTTGAAAAATTTTTATGACATACAACGCTACAACGATACAACATCAATTGTGAATTTGACAATTGTTTCTATAAGATAACTTATTATGAAACAACTCCAACAATAGCCTTACCAGTCCTTTTGTTCTTCATACATATAGCTGATTTTATAATCTTCCTATACCCACCCTTTGAAAATATTTCTGCTTCTTGTTTACATAATTTCCATTCGGAATGTTGTTTAACTTTGTTAAGCATTCAAGGAAAATGATATTCTATATCACAGATTATAGTTGTGTATTGTAGTGGTATTAGTTTGTGGCAAGTGTAAAACAAATACTTACTTTGACTGTCAAACAAACGGACATACAGATACAAATATTATTAACGAATGTATGTATTGTCCGTCTGTAAACATTCAAAAGACAAACTTATAAAGCAGAAATATATAGCAACAGCACGTTCGTGTTGGTTTGTTATTTAATAACTTCTTAACGCCTTAAAAAGCAACTTAAAAAAATCCTAAATATTTATATTATGATGATGTATTGTATCTGTATAAACTTTATTTTGTGAAACTTAATCTTTAAAGTTAAGCAAACACCAAAGAATGGAATGGAAGTTTTGAGGAAAACTAATAAATTAAGTAAAAAATCCTTTAAAGGATAAAAACTACTAAAAACAGTCCAAACTGCTATACCTGTTGTCACGTGGTTGCTTTATGTTTTATTTTTTTAACCACAAAAGTTTTATAGAGCGCTGAAAAGATTTATAATTTATACACATTACACATCGTCAGATAACTTTAGGCAATTAATCAAACTCTTGTTAACACTTTTACTTTTTAAACTGTATTATAAAAATCCAAAGTTTATTTATAAAATCATTAAATATTGTTTTAATTTTCTGCCAAACCCCCATCAAAATCATTATATTTTTTCTCTTTTGGCAGCTGAGAGCATTGTGTTAAAGAGTTTTTCAAGTGGCCATTAATTTGTGTAATTATCCGTTTAAAGGTTATATTTTTAAGTAAGAAAAAAATGCGGCTAAAAAAACGAATGTAGAGATTTTTATTAATTAACAGCAAGTGTTGTAGAGTGCGCCCACATCTTTAAGATGTCTCATTAAGAATAAGTATTTAACCCTTGTGGGGTAAAAGAAAACATGGGTTTTCAGTATTTCCGAATTAACTTATATATTAAAATATCCAAATAATGGCATCAATGCCATGTCATAAAATTTGAAAGGACTCCATTTTTGGCCAAATTTGAAACTCTGAACTAGTACAAACATACATTTCTTATACCGGTTGATATTTTTTTGATTAATTCTGAGCCCAGATTCAGGTCTGTTTCATTCTTTAGAAAAGTATACTTTAGTCTCTGGGTTTCGAAATTCTTCAGATATTAGTCAAAAGAACAGCCCAAATGGAAGTCAACTTTTTATTGGGACTATAATATTGATAAAACATTGGCGTTTACGGATTAGACCATTGACTAGTCCAGTAACGAATCTATGGTTTATACTACTGATTAGTTTAATATACAATATAGTCAATAACTAGTTTATTGACTAGTCTAATTATAAGACATGTCTATGGGCTATAGATTACACTAGTAAATAGTATAGTAACTATGACTAGATAGACTAGTTGTCTATAAGTTAGACTAAAATACTGATTAGTCTGTAGACTAGTCTATAAACTTGCCTAAAGACTAATCTATGAACTAGTCTGTTGACTTATGTATTACTAATCTATTGACTAAGTATAACACTACTGATTAGACTAGTAACTAGTTTATGGATTAAAGAACTGACTAGTCTATAAAATAGTCGATAGACTGCTTTATAGATTAGTTAACAGTCTAATCTTTAGAATAGCCTATACTAGTCTATAGAATAGTTGATAGGCTAGTCATTATATTAGTAGATAGACTAGTCTATAGACTAGCCTAGTTGATAGACCAGTCCACAGTTGATAGACTAGTCCACAGATTAGTAGATAGACAAATGTAAAGATTGGTCGATAGACTTATATGAAGATTAGTCGATAGAAGAGTCTATAGATTAGTAGCTAGGGTAGTCTATAGATTAGTCTATAGATTAGTTTAAAGATAAGTCGATAGACTAGTCTATAGATTAGTCGATAGAATAGTCTATAGATTAGTCGATAGACTATTCTATAGATTAGTCGATAGACTAGTCAATAGATTAGTCGATAGACAAGTCTATAGTTTAGTCGATAGACTAGTCTATAGATTAGTCGATAGACCAGTCTATAGATTAGTCGATAGACTAGTCATTTGACTAGTCTATAGATAAGTCGATAGAGTAGTCTATAGATTAGTCGATAGACTAGTTTTTTGTATTGATTAGTCTCGGGAGGGGCCTATGCATTAGACTATTAGTGGTACTATGGACCAGTCAATTAATCGGTCTCTTATGAACTATACATCAAATCCGAAGAAATACACCTATGTTTCTATTACGGCAGTTATTCTCTCCTTCACCTGTGCCTCAGGTGAGAATCGATCCCGCCAGTTTCTCTCTACTATACTAACGCACTAATCTACCGCAGGCCACTTTTATTAGAAAAATAATACTCAGTATCGATCACATATGACCCTCTCTACACCTTAAAGGTTTAATCTAAGCTCAAAATTATCTAAATAGAAAAAAAACTCGAAAATTATAAAAATCATTACTAACGTTTTTTTCCCACTTTCTCAACACAATTTCTCAATTTCAAACACTTGTTAAAGATGAAAAATAGTCTTTGATAAAAAAAAAAGAAAAAGACGTTCCTTACACACCCGTTTCCAAAATATTAGGTACAATATAACAGGGAAAAGAGCATTTCCCTTATTGAAGCCAAAACGGAGAAACAAAATCCAATAACAAATTAAGCGAAAAAACGAAAAAAAACCCTAATGAGTTTTAAGCTGAAAATTATAATTGATAGTTAAACGAAATGAGAAAAAAAAACACAAAAAAAAATAACACGTCTCGTCGTTAAAAGAAAAATGAGACATAAAATTTTCTCAACTGAAGGATAATTAAAGACAACAAATGTCAAACGCCACCAGACTTTGAAATGATGAAATATAACTAAATATTTTAAACCAACACACTTTTAATACTATTTCTTTCTTTCTTTCTCCGTTTAACATTTTCCTTTTAAATTGTTCTTTATTATTTTTGTTTTATTTAACAATGACATGAAATACTTTGGAAAAGACAAAACAATATTTAATATTAACAGCGGTAGCAACTAAAATAGTCGTAGCAATGTTTAAGTGGAATGGTACAATGACCCAGTTGGGATATTAAGGCTGGAGGGGATTTACAATGTTTAAAGCCTATTTTAGTTAAAACGTTTTTCAAGTTTTTGTTTCTTTGTGTTAGAGAGTAGACCCTTAGCTAAAGCAGCCCTGAGGATATTTTTAATATTGCATTCTTTAACAAAAGATGTTCTGAACTTTTTGAAAATAGTTAATGCTGCTTAAAATTTACTTTTTAAAATAAGATACATTTTCGCTGCTTTTAAACCATTATATGATTTTAACAAAATCAAAATATCATCAGACCATAATGATGAAATATAATCAGAATCCAACAACTTATTACAAAAAAATCATTATTAAAACATCTTTACTTTTTTAAAGAACATACGTATATGTCATCAGAATAAGATTAAGTTTTGTTCTGAAAAGGTTATCAGATTCAACTATAGATCACTATATAGAAAACACCAATAGAACTCTAGTGATCATTGGAATCTGATGACTTTAGAAAGAAAAGTTCAGCATATATCGTTGACCTCTTTTAGAGTAAATATCATTGAAATCTGATGATATTTTCTATGAAAAATCATAATCAGGATCTAATAAGATTTTCTGTGCAGTCAACAGAATCTGATAAGTTTTAAAAATATCATCAGAATCTGTGTTTTCCATTAAAAAGATCATCAGAAGTTAATAAGTTTCTATGAAAAAGACCACCAGAATCTGATTAGGTTTCAAATGAAAATATCATCTGAATCTGATGACTTTTTATATGGAAAAGATCTCCAGAATCTGGTAACCTTTTATATGGAAATGACCATCAGATTTTAATGACTTTTCATAAGGAAACGATCATTAGAAACTGATAACTTCTCATAAGAAAAGCATCATCAGAATCTGATGACTTCTCATGTTTAAAAGATCATCAGAATCTGATAACTTTTCATATGGAAAAGATCTCAAGAATCTGATAACCTTTCATATGGAAATGATCATCAGAATCTTTCATATGAAAGGAAAAGATCATTAGAATCTGATGACTTTTCATATGGAAAACATCACCAGAATCTGATAACATGGAAAATATTTACAGAATCTCTTCATATGGAAACGATCAACAGGATCTGATGACTTTTCATATGAAGAAGATCATCAGAAACTGATAACTCTTTATGTAAAAAAGATCATCCGAAATGATCATTAGAATCTGACGACTTTCCACACTTTTCATATGGAAAAGATCATCAGAATCTAATGACTTTTCAAATGGAAAAGATTATCAGAAGCTGATGACTTTTCATATGGAAAAGATCATCAGAATCTGATTACTTTACATAAGGAAAAGATCAATAGAATCTAATGACTTTTTATATTGAAAAGATCATCAGAATCTTGATGATTTTTTCTATGAAAATGATCATCAGAATCTGATGACTTTTCATATGGAAGATATCATCAGAATCTAATGACTTTACATAAGGAAAAGATCAAAAGAATCTAATGACTTTTCATATGGAAAGATCATCAGAATCTGATGACTTTACATAAAGAAAAGATCATAGAATCTAATGACTTTTTATATGGAAAAGACCATCAGAATCTCAAGAGTTTTCATACGGAAAAGATCATCAGAATCTGATGATTTTTCTGCGAAAAAGGTCATCAGAATCTGATGACTTTTTATATTTAAAATGTCATCAGAATCTAATGACTTTATAAAAATATGACCAGAATCTGATGACTTTTCATATGGAAAAAAATATCAGATTCTTTTGACTTTTCATTTAGTTCAGAAAGCAATGAATTTTTCTATAGAATTTATCATCAGTTTCTGATGATTTCAGATGATCCTTTTCTATGAAAAAAAATAATTAAAATGTGATAAACTTTTAAAATCTTATAAAGTATTCTATGGAAAATAACATTAATCTTTTTCGGTCAAATAAAGCAAATCAAATTTAAGTTGATTTTGATATTTTTTTCCTATAAGGGAGTTTTATAAACTTTTGTCTTTGTGACTAAATTTTCTTCCGTTTGGTTGGTTTAGTTTTGAAGATGTACCAGAGATAATTATATCACACAAATTGCACTCATTAAATGGTAAAACAGCAAATGTTACCACTGAAAATACAATTTGAACAGATAGATATATATACTTAAGCGCAGACATGAACAATCAATTACACACAGATATACCCAGTAGTTTTAAAAGTATTGAATATTTATCATTTTAAATTTCACATAATTTCCTTTCTATGGATAGACTGACTAGATTATTGGAGCCATTCGAACTACAGGGTTCTTATTAAAGCAACAACACATACAAATACCATTTATAAACATTTATTTGGTGTTGTTGTCATTATTACACTCAGATGAATATTGTCATCTTTAGCCTCCGCCTAAACACCCCACACCTCAAAACACTTACACTGTCGTTGATACATACATGTGTGTTTGGATGTATGCACAAGTATGTATGTATTTAATCGATGTATTCATTCAACCATTATACCATTCATCAACCAAAAACCAAACTAAACCAATTGAGACTATATCTGTTATAAAAATATTCCTTTTCATACCACTGACATTTGATAGACTTTAGAAGTTGAATGACAAACTCTGCTACTGCTGCTGCTTCGGCCTTCCACCCACTCGAATGTCATTAGTAGGTATTAAGTACTGATGATACGGAATCAAAAAAAAAAATAAGAACAACAAAAACAAGGGATTTCAAACGATTAACCAAAAAACAATAACAAACACACAACAACAATAACGAAAACTAAATCAACAGTCATCATTAACTTTAAGTACAACAGAACAACAGCAACAATAATAACACACAACAACAACAACAACAACAACTTACTAAATAAACTAAACGTACTCTCATACATACATAGATGCGAGTACATTTTGAGATTTTTATTTTATTTTGGTTTCCGTTTCCATAACGACCATTTGTTTAGAAGCTACTATTCATCTATTAGTGGGGTTCTTCTATATAACAACCATCGATTAAATTAGTCCGTTTGTTAAACAAATAAATGTTATTGATCTTCAGGCATTCGTCAAAGTTAGATCCAAGTATATTGGAAGTGATGTAATTCCGGAAATAACATTACTGACTAATACTTCTTGGAAGATTCTTAGGAATTACGTTCAGGAAATTGAGTTTCTGAACATAATTCAGTCAGTTCTCTTTATTTTCTCTAATGATAAGGAGCGCACAACAGGCCCGATTGTGTCCTAGGTGTATTTCTTTGGATTTGATGTAGTATACTCCTATCAAGCTAACCTATCTTTACTGATCTTGGAACCAAGATTTTAAGACGATTTAACCACATATATTGTCCATTTGTCTGTATGTATGGTCTGTCTGTTTGTCTGTCTGTCTATAATCGATCGATTATATATAATAAGTTTATTATCCATAAAACGTTTACAATTTTTTTAAGGAAAATTTATTTAAATTAATTTGGTTAACCCTAATAACCATATTATAATATATACATACATAGGTGAAAATAAAAAAAAAACAAGCGCCATAAAACCACAAAATCCAATAGAAAACCAATAAAAATAAAAAGGCACCACTTACAAAATTATGCTCTGGAGGGAGCTTCTAAAACGTTGTTAAGTGGGGCAAAATCGATTTTTTAATGGTATTACACGGGCCAAAGATCAAAATTCTCATTTCTACTGAGCTGCCCTGAATCCTAATCTTAATCAAATCATTGTCTCTTAAGATATCGTGTTGAAAATATTGAAAAAGAATCCGTTTTCGCCCTATAATAGCTCAAAGATATCCTAAGATATAAAATTGTCGTTATATCGTTTGAAAGCTATAAACTTTGTTATATCGATATATCCCAGCTTAAATAAAAAAGTATTTCCCAAAAAATAATATTTATCACCACTTCAAAAGTAGCACGAAGTGAATTTGTTTACCTTCTGTGAAAGTGATGTTTATTGACTTCCAAAGAAGTGAAAATAATCCAATTTTGTTTAAAATTTATTTTTGTACTGATTTTCTTTCAATTAAAGCCATTTTATTTTGGATTTGATTGAAAAATGCGTCAAGTTTAAATCAAATTAATTATATTATTTAATATTACAATTTTACTTCCTAATAACTTCCAAAAAAAGAACATAAAAATTTGTTCCTCACAATTACTTCAGATGTAGTGAATTTGGAATCAAATAAAAATAACATCTTTCCTCTGACAAGCCTTTGTAAAATTCATCACTTCTTCCGGTCTTTTTCAGTACTTCCATGTTTTCCGCTTCTTCGAAAGTTCTTTTTTTATACACGATATCTCAGCAAATACAGAGGGTTTTAAAACAATTAAAAAACTATTTTTCTCGTTCAGTTTAAGACGTAGTTTAGTTATAAATTCAGTATCTCGAATATCTCGAAAAAGAAAGGAGATATAACAGAGTTTAATCCTTTATTTCTAAAGTAGGCACATTGCATATTCAGAAGACACAATATTTTATTCTAAACAAAGACGTCTTTGTGCTGACATAATGTCTCAAAAATTTATGTTTTTAAATTTAAAGTTTACGATATCTCGATTACTTTATAGAACAAATCTGAGGTGATGTTTGGATTCAAAACAGCTCAATTCTTTAGAAAATCATTCTTGGTGGGCTGTCTTTAATAGAAAAAATCCCAAAAGTTAAATACGGTTAAAGCGCTTTTAGGGGCTGGACCTAGTATAAGAGAAATAGAAGTATACAAAACTATTATTTTTGCCAAATTATGTATCAATAGCTTAATTTGGTAATAAGTAAAGTGCGTTTAAGAGATTTTCGTAAAAGGACTTTGTATGGGAGCTATGACCAATTATGTACATAAAGACAATATTTCAGAATTCTACTTGGTAATAAATATTGTGAATCTAAGTGATTTTCTGGACCTAGTATGAGAGCTATGACGAAATATGGACCGGTCATAAAACAATTTTATAGTGAATTTATGTACATAAGAGCAATGTTTTGCTAAATGTATGGATATAAACATTTGGTCATGAGTTATGTGCTTTTTTTCTGATTTTCGGAAGGGAACCTTGTATGTGTGTTTTTCTAAAAGGGACCTTATATGGGAGCTATGAATTTGGTATTTTATATCAATAACTTAACTTAGTAATGAATTATGCGCGTTTAAAAGATTTTCGGTAGGGGACCTTGTGTGGGAGCTATGACCAAATATGAACCGATCGGAAAAAATCTTTCTTTGTAATACTTCTGTATATAAGAGCAATACTTGTACCAAACTTTATATCGATATCTTAATTGAGTAATGATTTTCGGGAGGGGACCTGATTTTCGGAATGGACCTTGTATGTGAGCTATCACCAATTATGGACCGATCCAAAAAACCTTTCATTGTAATATTTCTATATATAAGAGCAATACCTGTAACAAATTTTACATCGATATCTTAATTTAGTAATGAGTTATGTGCGTTTAAGTGATTTTCGGGAGGGGACCTTGTATGGGAGCTATGACCAAATATGGACCGATCCAAAAAAAACTTCCACGGTTATATTTCAATATATAAGAGCAATACTTGTACCAAATTTTATATCGATATCTTAATTTACTAATGAGTTATGCGCGTTTGAGTGATTTTCTGGAGGGGACCTTGTATGGGAGCTATGACCAATTATGGACCGATCCAAAAAATCTTCCATAGTAATATTTCCGTATATAAGAGCAATATTTGTACCAAATTTTATATCGATATCTTAATTTACTAATGAGTTATGCGAGTTTAAGTGATTTTCGGGAGGGGACCTTGTATGGGAGCTATGACCAATTAATGACCGATCCAAAAAAGCTTTCATTGTAATATTTCTGTATATAAGAGCAATACATGTACCAAATTTTATATCAATATCTTGATTTAGTAATGAGTTATGCGAGTTTAAGTGATTTTCGGGAGGGGACCTTGTATGGGAGCTATGACCAATTATGGACCGATCCAAAAAAGCTTTCATTGTAATATTTCTGTATATAAGAGCAATACATGTACCAAATTTTATATCGATATCTTAATTTAGTAATGAGTTATGCGCGTTTAAGTGATTTTCGGGAGGGGACCTTGTATGGGAGCTATGACCAATTATGGACCCATCCGAAAAATTTTTCCTCTGAATAAATTCTATTATCATAAAATTTAAATTTCTAAAATTTTGTGAAGATATCGACATAACGACGGAAGTTATTAACAAAAAACCAAATTTCCGGGAATATGTACTTTTGTATGGGAGGTATATGAAATTGTGGACCGATTCTGGCGATTTTCCACAGATATTAAGCTTTTGTGCGGAAACGAATGTATGCCAATTTTTATGGAATTATCTTGCATAGTTTTCGAGAAAATTATATCAGAATGTGTAAAAAGTGCTTATTTTTTTCGAGGTTGTTTCAAATTTTGATTCATAACTTTTCCCGATGTGAACCGATTTTGCGCATTTTCAATACCAAACTGCTTAGGATAACAACAAATATTTTCGGTGAATTTGGTTGATGTCCTTGGCTTAGTTTTAACGTGAGCGTGTTTTAGGCAGACAGACGGACAGACGGACAGACAGACGGACATAGCTAAATCGACTCAGAATTTCATAAGGACCAAGAATATATATACTTTGTTGGGTCTCAGATGAATATTTCTTGGTGTTACACACGGAATGACAAAGTTATATATACCCTCTATCACCACTGATGGTGGTGGAGGGTATAAAAATGTTAAATTAGTATAAGTGCGAAAATTAAACAGTCATGGTCATCAGATTTTCTCGGAGCCGCTTATTATCAATTTAAATATTTAAGATGAAAATGGGCTGACAAGCAATAGGGGGCGTGGCACCTTCCATATAAATTAAATACAGATAATAGTATAACTAAAAATCAATTAAAGCTTGAATCCTTAAATTTTGACAAACAACTTTTGAATCCATATAAAGTTTTAGGAATCAAATTGAAGTATTAATCATATAAATTTAATGCCAAAAATCGTATATAAAAATCCTTAAAAGAACATTGATATACAATTGAAAGTTTGGTTTGTATATTGTAGCGTAAACAATAAGGGGCGTGGCATATTCTATATGAATATCAGGGAAACTGTTAAAGCTGCAATACTCAAACTTTGCAAGAGTAATACTGAAATGCATATGAACACTAGTTGCACCTCAGATATCAATTTAATACTAAAGTATTTTAAAGATAACAGAGCACTCTATCTAATACACTAAAACAAACTAATACTTAGAAGGTAAACATTGCCACCACAAAAACTGTAGGGTTCTTTTAACAGACTATTACAAACTATTGCCACTATTTACAACCGCATAATTTGCTGTTGAGTAGTTTGTTTATTTAGCATTAAATGTATTTTGTTGGCAATGACAACAATATACAAAAACAAAAAATATACATAAATATATATTTTATATATATAGATAGACAACAATAATACTTACAAACAAATTGGCAAAACAAAGCCAAAAATAATACAAAAAAAATCCAAAAATAATAATAAAAATCATTTACACAAATAGTAGATGCATTTTAACAATGTGGTATTTACATACAATAACATTACACATACATGTGTATGTGACATAACAGTGATGGGTAAATTTTCGGATTATTATGAACCTATTACCACGGAAATCTAAAGAAAATTATTGAATACTTTAACTTTAGTTCTTGATCTATTTTAACACATTTTTTAACAGTTACATAACTATCAATTAAATATTTAGCATGTTGACCATCATCACGTTACATACATTTATTATGTACAAATACATATGTAAATTATATACAAAAAATAATAATATTGATTTAAATTGTCATATAAATTGTAATTTATACATTTTCTATAAAACATACATATATATGTACACATTTACATATGTATGTATTTATAGAACACATAAATATAGTTGGCCATACTATACACACAGGATGTGAAAAAAGCGTAATGAGTTGTGGACTAAAGATGACACTTGTAATTTATACATTTGTTGGCATAATTTGTATACAATTTTATAATGTTAAATAACTTTAGTTTTTGGCAAATCACCATAATAAATTATTTATGAATAAAAGTTTTAATATTATAAATCTATAGCTACTTAAGTTTTAAATTAATTTAGTTAGAATAAATAGCTGGCGGGAAATTAACAAGTGTTGTAGAAACTAATATATTACAAATGGCCCAGAATTGGCAGAGTATTACAAGTAAATAATAATTGTATATATACTTATATACTTATCAGAAATGCACTAGAATGGGTCATTAGATGATGGCGATTGCATTTTAAATAATGCAATCTTTCATTAAAGCATAAGGGTGGTCACCTTGCAGTATATCTGGAAGATTTACTTCACCTGATGTTGGTGTTATCTCGCCTTCTATTGAGTTTATACCATTGCCGCGGTGTTATTAGGCTTGAACCTATGCTTCCTGTCATTCCGCAACCGGGCTACTATGGCAAGAGATTAAATAGCTCGAATACTTCAGCAAAGTACATATACAAAATTTTCCACTTGAGTTCTTCATTGAACGATTCAGGAGCGCGTGGTAAATCATTCTTAAGTCTATCTAGTGGATAGCAGATTTTTTTATTCGATTTGAAGAATCCTTAAACTTCAACTTCAATATATATCAATACATTTACTAATATTGCGATCTTGAGATTGACAGATAGATAGATAGATAGATAGATAGATAGATAGATAGATAGATAGATAGATAGATAGATAGATAGATAGATAGATAGATAGATAGATAGATAGATAGATAGATATATATATATATATATAGATAATAGGATAGATAGATAGATAGATAGATAGATAGATAGATAGATAGATAGATAGATAGATAGATAGATAGATAGATAGATAGATAGATAGATAGATAGATAGATAGATAGATAGATAGATAGATAGATAGATAGATAGATAGATAGATAGATAGATAGATAGATAGATAGATAGATAGATAGATAGATAGATAGATAGATAGATAGATAGTAGATAGATAGATAGATAGATAGATAGATAGATAGATAGATAGATAGATAGATAGATAGATAGATAGATAGATAGATAGATAGATAGATAGATAGATAGATAGATAGATAGATAGATAGATAGATAGATAGATAGATAGATAGATAGATAGATAGATAGATAGATAGATAGATAGATAGATAGATAGATAGATAGATAGATAGATAGATAGATAGATAGATAGATAGATAGATAGATAGATAGATAGATAGATAGATAGATAGATAGATAGATAGATAGATAGATAGATAGATAGATAGATAGATAGATAGATAGATAGATAGATAGATAGATAGATAGATAGATAGATAGATAGATAGATAGATAGATAGATAGATAGATAGATAGATAGATAGATAGATAGATAGATAGATAGATAGATAGATAGATAGATAGATAGATAGATAGATAGATAGTTAGTTAGTTAGTTAGTTAGTTAGTTAGTTAGTTAGTTAGTTAGTTAGTTAGTTAGTTAGTTAGTTAGTTAGTTAGTTAGTTAGTTAGTTAGTTAGTTAGTTAGTTAGTTAGTTAGTTAGTTAGTTAGTTAGTTAGTTAGTTAGTTAGTTAGTTAGTTAGTTAGTTAGTTAGTTAGTTAGTTAGTTAGTTAGTTAGTTAGTTAGTTAGTTAGTTAGTTAGTTAGTTAGTTAGTTAGTTAGTTAGTTAGTTAATTAATTAATTAATTAATTAATTAATTAATTAGTTAGTTAGTTAGTTAGTTAGTTAGTTAGTTAGTTAGTTAGTTAGTTAGTTAGTTAATTAGTTAGTTAGTTAGTTAGTTAGTTAGTTAGTTAGTTAGTTAGTTAATTAGTTAGTTAGTTAGTTAGTTAGTTAGTTAGTTAGTTAGTTAGTTAGTCAGTTAGTCAGTTAGTCAGTTAGTCAGTTAGTCAGTTAGTCAGTTAGTTAGTTAGTTAGTTAGTTAGTTAGTTAGTCAGTCAGTTAGCATGTATGCAGAAGTAACCATCGCACCTATTGTGAACTCCATTACAATATTAACTTCCTACCAGAGGCCACAATATTTCCGAAAAGTTTTCAATATATGAACCTCGGGAATACTGATACTAAAGAGTTTTCACATCCTTGCTTTCTTAGAGTCATCCCCGAAGAACTTTGTGCCTTTAGTGGACGTTCATCCTATAACTCTATTCTTATCTGCAACAAAACACTGCCTACCTTCCTCTTCAACTCCCTTTGCGAGCAAGTGACTAGTTCATGTTCCCTCTCACAATCTTTTTGTAATAATTTAAATAAATCTTTTTATTAATATTCAATGCGATTACATTAAATCCTTAAAATTCTTTTAGCACTTCATAATTTTTAATGCTCTTACCAAATATTTTCTGTTTTTTTTTTGGCGGATGGAACAAGCCAAACCAAATACAACAAACAGCAAAAAAAGAGCAAAAAAAACAACAAGGTTGTGGTTGTATGACAATTGTGCGTGATCCGTTGTTTATTTTTATGATGATGTTTATTTTTGTCTCTATTTATTTGTTGGAGAGGGGGCGAAACGAAGAGAGCAACAGATAAACAAATCACATAATATACAGAATCTGGCAACCAAAAATCCTTTAACCCTTTTTTGCTCATACTACTGTATTTGCTGTTGGCCTCGTATGTGTTTATTTATTTTAGTGTTTGTTTATCGCTGTAAGTGGGTGTGTATGCGTGGGTGACAGCACCCTATAGTTCTGGGTGACTGACTCTAGTCATAAGTAGTTGTTAATGGCAATTATATAGTTTTATACTTCTTACACTACAGAATGAAAGCTTCAAAATGACTTCTTTAGTCGAGCTTCAAAATTACTTCTTTCTAAATAACTTGGGGAGTCTTAAGTGACAATTGACTACTCGTTAGATTACATGGGGGTACTTAAAAGCCAATTAACCTAATATTTACGTTGCAAATACGAAAAAAATGTTTTTTTGAAAAGGATAACTTATATCCTAGCAAAAACTGCCGGGTTGTCACTTGTTTTATGTAGCGCATTTATTTATCTGTCTATCTTTACATATGTGTTTCCGTTTTGTGTTTTTTTTTTTTTTTTTTTTTGTCAGTCTGTCAGTCAGTCAGTGATGCTCTGTTTGTTTCTCATTAGTTTGTTGGTTTGATGGATGGTTAAACAGTGACTTCATATATCACCAACATACCACAATATCACGGCATCAAGCAACAGTATAAACAACATCAGGGTCATCAGCAACACGGTCTAGAGTCAATTTCGAAAACATCTGCAGTAGTAATAATGTCAACAACAACAAGTACAACAATTATAATAGCAACACATATGCCAACAATATATTCGTAATAGTGGTAACGTTAAAAATTACTACAAACTCTCCATAGCCACCAGCAATAGCAGGATCTTGATGTATATTCATTCAGATGTTTTACATTTATATCTCTTTTTGTTGTAGATGAGATTTTCCCAGTAGTTAACAGAAAGTTTTTGTATCCCTTATAAAATCGATCCCACAGTAAATATCAGTACGTATGATGCGAGTTCGAAACTCTGGTCCCCAAAAGGTACATTTTTACGGGAACATTTAATCCAGACGAACAGACCAGAACTGCATGGTACCGACATTTTTTACAAAAAAAAAAAACATTTTTGTTGTGACAACCGAATGAATATACCACCAATCGAGTTATTTTATCTTAATGATGGAATTTTCCAATTGTGGCTGCAACAATTTAAAACGAGTAATGAACAAAAGTTCGATATAAGTCTCGATTTACAAAGTCTATTTAAATGTTATTCTCTATATTTTTCTAGTCGTTTGAAAAGTTTTCTAAATAAAATTCAGCAAAATTTGAATAAACGACTAAATTACTGTAATAAATACCAAAAGTAGCGTTACAAAAAGTCCCTATAAAGCCTTCAATTAGCAGCAAAAATATGTATGGTGTTATTCCATGTTTACATATTATTTTCTTGACACACTGTTTATTTAAGCTTTTTTTCGCATTTTGCTCTTTTTGTGCACTGATGCACTGACTGAATGACTTCACGTCAATTTGCTGTAAACATGGAAATGAAAGTGACATGTCGGTGTTAAAAATTTCAATTAAATGTAAAGCTTTTCTCTGCTGTGATTACAACTACATTCCAAAAGTGATATTTTTTTAATTGGTCCTCTACTTCAAATTAAAATGATGTGTGCTTTGGAAAGAGCTAAATGTTTTTCGTCTAAAAGTAGCATCGCAGACGTTTTTCTTATGTCCAACAGACAGGTTTGACAAATGAAATTCCAACAGAAAATACTATAATATGGACCTGGGCTTGTCTAGACTATACTAATAACTAGACAATAGACTAGACTATAGACTAGACTATAGACTAGACTAAAGACTAAACTAAAGACTAGACTAAAGACTCGACTAAAGACTAGGCTATAGACTAGACTATAGACTAGACTATAGACTAGACTATAGACTAGACTATAGACTAGACTATAGACTAGACAATAGACTAGACTATAGACTAGACTATAGACTAGACTATAGACTAGACTATAGACTAGACTATAGACTAGACTATAGACTAGACTATAGACTAGACTATAGACTAGACTATAGACTAGACTATAGACTAGACTATAGACTAGAATATGTACGAGACTATAGACTAGACTATAGACTAGACTATAGACTAGACTATAGACTAGACTATAGACTAAACTATAGACTAAACTATAGACTAGACTATAGACTAGACTATAGACTAGACTATAGACTAGACTAGACTATAGATATACTATGCTATAGATTATACTGTTATATAAGCTAGAATAATTGTAGAATGACTATATAATAATCAGTAGATTAGACTAATATAAAGAAATCAAGAATTAATAATTTATACAATTCATACCATAGTGCACAATCCTCGTTATTAACACTCGCAGTCATAAATAAACAAATAGTAATATACAAAAATAAAACCTGTATAAAATAGAAAAATTCCTCTGAACTCTAGGACATATTATGGGTTGTTCATATCGTCAGTAGGCAGGCTGACATTCAGACACCTCCCTCCTCACTTTGTTTTGATATACTAAAACTATGGAGCGCCTTTATGACGATAGTTTTTGGTGCCAGCGGCTAGATGAAAATGGCGTTGGCGTATAAATTGTCTTTTTCTCTGTCGTTTTATTGTTGTTGTTCCTGATGACATTTACGTTTTTTACATTTTTAATGAAAGTGCAAGCATTAGAATCGTTGCAATTCTTTCTTTATAAATATTTTTTTACAACGCTACCGCTAACACTTTGTCTAAAGCGGAATTTGCTTTTTAACTTCATGGTAGCATTTTTCCTAGAATATATAGATTTTATGGTTGGGGTTTTATTTGATTGCTTTTACTGCTTTTGATGTTGTTATTATCTAATGCATTGTGTAGATTTTTTATTTATTTCATTTACTACTTTGTTTTTCACTTTTCTTTCTTTGCCATCATCTTCTTTATCCTGAAGCTTAAAATTCCATTTGAAATATGTTGGTTTCTTTAGAGTTATTTACGCAATTTTGACTTCGTAAATGGCACGGAAGTTGGGTGGCTGTTAAAGGCGGTTACTTTAATTTGATTTGATTTAAACTGCCAACACTTTGAAGACTTATTTTTTGCCAAAAATTGTGTTCGTCAAATGCAATAAAACACCTACTACTTTTTAAAGCAACAGCTTTTATGATCATCATCATTTACAAAAAAAAAAACGGTTATAAAAATTCACTTTATTTTCTTTTTTCCGTATTTCCTGCGTATTATTTAATGAAGGTTAAAAAACAATCACAACAACAAAAAAGTTTCTTTTTGTTTTGATATTTTAACAAAATAATTTTATGTTACTGCCATCACATGGCTGTCTGTCGGTCTGTCAGTTGGGCACGACTGTTTTGTGGGGTCTCTAAATTTTGCCAACGTCTACAAAATGGAAAAATAAAAAGCCAGCAGGGAAGGATTGAGTCATTAAAATTTATTTTTATTTGAAATAACATTTTCCCATTAAAAAGGTCTTTTATTTGTTGTACAATGTGTGGTACAATTAAAAAGGGTAGTTCGTCCTGCATAATGTTTTGAAGCGAATGAATATTATGGATTTAGGTATAAAAATATATTGAGAGAAATAATAAAAAATCGGACACTATAGGCTAGACGAGACAAGATTATATTCGGTATATAGCCTAAGTCAAGACTATACTTAGTCGGAACTAAGACTGAAATATTGTGAGGCTATATTCGACAGTTTGTACTAGACTATAGTAAGGTTAGGGTAAGAGGTGCGACCAGTACCTCTAGTCTGCCGGGACTATAAACTGGTGTTTACAATTCAATTATTGGCTTCACCTTAGATGAATTGGAATGATGTCTAACCAGAGCCCCATCACATTATCTAGTTCTACGGGTGGTCAGTTGTTTCATAATGATTTCTGATATCTACTCTAATTCTATAGAGAGAATGGAGTAATTGATAGATTTGACGGATGAAGGGTTGGCGTAACGATGTGTTACACTATGGCATAGCAAAAAACGGACGGATGGACGTGGTGCAAAGTCGTCACTGTTCTTTCTTTAATTTCCTACATGGTTGAGTGCATTAGAGTTTACTCTTAAACATGCTCAACTTATCACAGTGGGTCTTTGTGACCTCTGAAATAAAGTTTTGTCAATTAATATGATCCATGTTTCGGACTACCTAGAGGGACGTCATTCCCTCTAGATGCTGTTGCCGAAACAATAGAGCCATTAGTAGTGTAGCTCAAGTACTTGAGCAACGTGCTTGTACATGGACCGGACCACCCATGTACAAAAATTGCAACCTGTAATATAAACAAAGGGGCAGTGGTGAGTTGTTTATTTTATATTCACCCAGTGGTTACAAAAGTACCACCGTTAAAAAAGGCTACGCGCCAGGTACTCACGTAAAATACTTAGACTTCATGTCTAGACTTTAGTCGTCTTAACTTTAGACCAAAGACTTGACTATAGTTTGAACTTTCCTAGACTATAGAACAGTTTATAGACCAAACTGCAGCCGGTACTACATTCGAAGCTGTAGCGTAGGTACTATTACCTAATGTAAGTTGGCACTATAGACGGAATATTTTCCGATTCTAGTCGGAACTTTATACTAATGTCAGGACTGCAAAATAGACTCAAGTTAGACTAGTCTATATTTAGGACTGTATACTAGGCCATAGTTAGGACTGTATATAGTTGGGACTGTCTATAATTAGGACTGTCTATTTTTAGGACCGTCTATAATTAGGACTGTCTATAGTTAGGACCGTCTATAGTTAGGACCGTCTATAGTTAGGACCGTCTATAGTTTGGTCCGTCTACAGTTAGAACTGTCTATAGTTAGGACTGCCTATAGTTAGACTCTCTATAAAAAGGACTATCTATAGGTAGGACTGTTTATAGTTAGGACTGGCTAAAGTTAGGACTGTCTATAGTTGGGACCGTAGTATAGCAATTGTTTAGACTAGATTATTGTCGGGACTATAGGCAGTAAACAAGACTATATTAGGTGATACCGAAGAATAGACCATAGTCGTCACTATACACTACACTATAGACTCAATTTTATAATAGACGGCACTTAGTATTTTATTAAAAATATAAAATAGTTGGGTGTTTACACTAGATTACTTACGGTATTATAGGCAAAACTATAGACAAGACCAGACTATTGTCTGTACAGTAGAGTAGACAATAGTCATCACTACATGTTTAACTATAGACTTAACTCAAGTCGGGACTGTAGAAAAGATAATAGTACACTAGATTAAAATCAGGACTATAGACTAGACTTAATAAATAACCAGACTTAAAGCTTAACTGGATCTAAAGTGAGACTTTCAAATAAACCGTAGTTGTACTAGACTGTAGTTGGAAATGTAGAAATGACCAAAATAAACACTAAACTACAGTCGAAATTATAGACTAAACTAATATATGCACTGTCGCCTGAACTAAACTAAAGATAAGACTAAACTATATTCTGTACAGTAGAGTAGACAATACTACATGCTAAAATATAGACTTAACTAAAGTCGGGACTGTAGGAAAGATATTAGTTCATACTATGGGCTAAAAAATTCACTAGACTAAAATCAGGACTATAGACTAGACTTAATTAATAACCAGACGTAGAGCTAAACTGGATCTATGGTGAGACTTTAGAATAAACTGTAGTTGTACTAGACTACAGTTGGAATTGTAAAAAATACCATAGACTTAACTAATATCGGCACTATAGCCTGAACTGGCCCGCACTTTAGACTTAACTAAAAGCTCTACTTTAGAAACTTTAAACTGGACTGTAGTCGGGACTTTAAACATGACTACATTTATTTGTATAAAACCCTTTCAACTGACAATTAGATAAATACCAACTTTAGTTGTACCAGTTTGTATTATGTAGTACATTACGTTTCAAACTTTTGTTTTCCCAAATCGTTTTATGACACATAAATGTAATGGAATTATATGAATGTACGCATTTGTAATTAAATTGACTTTATGGAGCTGGAAAAAATTTCAACTTCAACTTTTTATAGAATAAAAAAACATTTGGATTCATACCCACATACATACGCTTTTATTTTATATAAAATTTAAATGTTTTAGCAAAAACTTTTTCAATTATTTTTAGAAAAATTTCTAATTCAAATGGAAGTTAATAATATCTGTGGTGAGAGACATGTTTAGGAACGTATTGTGGATTTGTATGAATGGAGTTAAAGTTGATTTAGAAATCTTTTAAAAATAATCAATTTTAAAAAGCATGTTAATTAAAATATAACATAATTAGGACATTAGAAACAGATTTGCTCTACATTTTCCTGTAATTACTTCTTTCAGCCCTCACTTAACTAGAACTTCTAAATAATCCTTATTTTTCATAATTTTCTTTCGAATATTTGCACAATATTTCAAAAGCTTAAACTAAAATCTTCTTATCCTCCCTTAAAACAAGACACATTGACTTAAATTTAAACAGCTTGACCTTCAAATCTTTTGACTAAAGTACTCATACATATTTCAGCATTTAGCACTTGAAAACATTTTAGCAGATGACTGATGACAAGAGCAACAACAGAAACAGCAGCAACAGCATCTAAAATAAAAGCTTTTATTTTCTGCTATTTTATGTTTGAAATTACATTTCCACTCTATATGTATCTATCTAAGCTGGGATGTAACTACTAAATATGTGAAAAATACTAAAGTATCATCTTGTTAATGATTTTACTGCAGAAAGGGGAAAAAATGAACAGAATCCTTAAAAATATTGCATTTCAAATACTCAAACATTTTACTTCCTTCACATGAGTGAGTGAATGGTAGAAATTGTATTATTTTGTAGCAAAATCACATTTCATGCTGTTGCTTCTCTTGCTGCTGCTGCCTGCTTCTGTTTATGATGATTTCCTTCTGTCATTTTCATTTAAGTACCACAATTCTATTTTAGTTTGCCACAGTTTTTTTTGTCCTTCTTTATCAACAATTTTAATCATGTCTGATTGTAAGTTTCTTACATTTTTGTTGATGTTCTTGAATTGTGGAAAAAAAACTGAATTTATTACAAATGACAGTTAGTAAGTCGTTTCTTGTTTCTTGTTTTTTTTTTTTTTGAGATGTTGCTTAAGTTTTTTACAGGATTCTTTATGACTCCTTCATTCTGTCTTTAACACATTGTAAGTAAGAAATGAATTTATGTGCAGGGATTCATCCATTTAGTCTTACATAAATATTTTGGATACAGTGATTATTAAAATATAGGGACCAATTTTTTATGTAATTTAATCTTTATTTGTTTCAAGAATTAGACCTCAAGTGTCCTCCATTATAGAGTTTGGAAACATTTTTATATTAACCAAAATCAACATTACTTCTACAAAAATCCATCCACCTGGTTGTCTCCACCTTATGCTTGGTCAAAAATGTACACTTTGCCAACACAGTTGCCATTTTACCATTCTCAAGTAAATTAGAGAGTAGACACTATAGACTAGACTATAAATAAGTCTATGGACTAGACTATAGACTACACTATAGGCTAGACTATAGACTAGACTATAGACTAGACTATAGACTAGGCTATAGACTAGACTATAGACTAGAATATAGACTAGACTATAGAATAGGCTATAGACTAGGTTATAGACTAGACTATAGACTAGACTATAGACAAGACTATAGACTAGACTATAGACTAGACTATAGACT
>NC_060954.1:41768416-41770724 GCF_022045245.1 Lucilia cuprina
CTAGACTATATACTAGACTATAGACTAGACTATAGACTAGACTATAGACTAGACTATATACTAGACTATAGACTAGACTATATACTAGACTATAGACTAGACTATATATTAGACTTTAAGTTAATAACTACAAATTAGATTATGTGTTGTACTATAGACTAGATTATCACTAGACTATAGACTGTACTATTTTATAGATTTGACTAAAAACTAGACTATATTCTGATTAAACTTTAGACTATAACCCAGCTTATAGATTACATCATAGCCTAGACTTATGGTTCTCAAATATGATCAGATAACCATAATGCGTGCAGTGTATTAAAAATACCTCAATGGTAATATACATATGTATTACGGATGCCAATCGGGACTAATTTTTAAAAGTCCCGGGATTACGGATTTTTAAATGAATGAATTTTCGGGATTTATAAATCCCGAAAAATATAAATAAATTTTCAACAAATCTTAATAGTTTACTGACAAAAATAACATTTTCTATTTCATATTACAATATGAATACATAAGTAAAGTATGCGTATACTAATACAGAAAGCTTTTCCATAAGTATTTTGTGAAATTTTTGGAAAACAAATTAATTCAAAGTACTTACAATAAAAAATTGTTATTTAAATACAGTGCTTTCTAAATACACCACTCATGTGACCAAACGTTTTGAGCTGAGTATCGGATATATGGTTTTTAATGGCCGCAAGGGAAACACTACTAATATTATTTCCAGTTATATATCGTGTCCTCTTACCCAAATAAGAGAATTATCATCTCGCCATCTTATTAACAGGTTGACTGCCAGTATATATTCTATATACCCATATCCGATAGTATCAATGCCTATTTATTGTCCTTTTTATATCCTACACCACTTTAGAGGGAGTGGGAGGATATATTGCGTTTGTTCCGAGTAGCTCATAATTATGTTTAATATACTCGTATATCGACAAAAACTGGCACAACTAAGTTTTATACTAGCCTTGAAGACCCTATTAAATTTCTGGCCTCTTTTGACCCAAGCCTCCTTATAAATCCCCCCTTCAAAAAATTACTTTAATATCCACAATCCGCGTAAAATGACTAGTGCCATAGTGAAATTCAGCGTAAATACATTTTATGTGACCGTAAATTTATCGTAAATTTATAAATATTATTTATTTTATGAGGATCGCCTCAAATAGGAGGCTTTGGGGGAAGCCCCTATATAAAGCGCATTTCAGAAAATTAATTTTTAACAATAAATTGCTTAAATATATCGAAGGCGAGGTACAAATCAAGTCAAATGCGCTATTATGAAAACTAAATCATAATTTCTTACTTGTTATTTTTAGATATCCGATAGTGTCTATGCCTATTTCTTTCCCTTTTTGTATTTGATATTTCAGCTTGTAAGTTAGTAGAGTCATCTTAAGTTAATTACTCAATGAATAATGTAATTCGATTTAAAAATAGTCCAAAATGTTTAAAATTTTATGATCCTGCTTATTTTTGTATAAATGTATAAATTTAGAGGAAAAACACTTCGGGATTTTAAAATCCCGAAAATCCCCTAGATTTCATTTTTAAAATTCCCGGTTTTCGGTACTTTCAAATCACGAAAATTCCGGGAATCGGGAATTCCCGTTTGGCATCCCTAATATGTATGCATGAAATTCTAACACAGTTTTATTATCGAACCCTTTTTTGACATGAATTAGCAAATGTTACTATGCAAGTTATAAATGGCATCCTTTTTCTGCATTTACATACAATGTATGACATACATTTACATATTTATATTTGAATATCCTACTAAATCCAAATATAAAAGTTTTAATAAGTTTGTTTTATAGCAAACTAGTTAAACTTACTATTTTAACTATTTATGTACACATACATATTAAATACTTTTAAAAGAGTAGTCCTGTTAACAAACTGGCAAATTGAATGAAAAGTCTAAAATTTTAAAGCTTCTTTTAAAACCAAAACTAGTTGTTATTTAAGAGCTTTGTAAAAACTATATATGTATGTATTTAATTTGGCAAAAATATTTTACTATAAAACTACAACTCTATAGTTCACTATATAAAATAAAAAAAAAAAAAAAACTTTATATTACAACCAATTCCAAACCCCTTTTAACTGACATTTGGCATAATTGGTTTCCATACCAACATGATATTTATTTATCTTTTTTTCTACTATATAGTTATACCCTACACCACTATAGTGGGGAGGGTATTATACGTTTGTGCTGATGTTTGTAACATACAAAAATATTGGTCCAATACCCACCTTAAAGTATTCCGATCGATTC
>NC_060954.1:41770824-41772567 GCF_022045245.1 Lucilia cuprina
TCGCAATGAAACTCAACAAAACTAACTGTTATTTAGAAATATATCCTTTTCCCAAATTTACCGAGGATCGGCCCATATTTGACCTATTTAAAGCCTCATTTAGAAATTCTAGTTTTTTTTATCAATAAATGGCTTAAATATTTTGGAATTATGGTAATATTCAACAGTTTCTTTACAAAAAATTAAAATTTTATAAAAGTAAAAATTTTAAAAATATACTCATGGTGTAGGGTATCATATGGTCGGCCATGCCCGACTATACTTTCCTACTTGTTTTTCACTAAATTTTTTGTTTATCAGTTGAACATGTCGAGTATTTATTTATATTGGGACATGTCACTTTAGGTAGTTTCCAGTAGTTTTACAAAGAGTTAATGTATCCCATTAAAAATTGTATTTTTTATTTTTTTTTTAAATATTGTTTGATAAGAATTTTAGTTTTTTGAAGCTTATGTGAAGCCTCTTTGTATTTAAAATTTTATTCTTTCAAAGTAATGTCAAAAAGAATGGAGTCCTTACTTTAGTGTTCGTTAGTAGACTTCCTAGAAGTCGTAATAGAAGTAATCTATTGCAGACACAGTTGTTCATTTTAAAAGTCAAGAGTTATTCGTGAGGAGACAATACTGACAATTCAAGTCACATCCAGAATTATTGGGTTCTCAACATTTAATTTGTTGCCCTATTTAGTGTTTGTATGTGTCCTTTTTTTCCATCCTTCTCTACTATAATTTTTTTTCTTTTGTTCAACTTTTTTTGCATAAGTAAGAGAAAAAGAATCTTTAATGTTTGGAAAAAGTTTACAGCATCAAACGTATTTTATTACTTACATTTTTATTTCAACCATTCTTATTCGTACACAACATACATCGTCGTACATATTAGGAAATATTTAATTTAAAAGATACAAATAGACAATATATAGGACCAGAGGGAGGTGGTCCGTATGAAAACGAAATGGCAAACTAAATAAAATTCAATTTGTGGAAAATAATATGAAGTATTTCAATCTAATAGAAGGACAATCAGGCGTTAAGAATGTTTATCGGTTGCAGACATTTCATTCGTAATGTAAAAAGTTTTATTAGATATGGAAAGTTTTCTAACGTACATAACTATATATAAATGTATGTATGTAAGTTGGTTGATTATATTAAAAAATATTATATTAAGTTTTATTGTAAAAGATTAGATAGAAATTAGTTTAATTTTAAAATAAGTAACGTCCTTTTGTAACTGTTTTATCTGTAGAAATAAAACAGTCGCTGTACTTACTGGTTCATCATTGCAAAGTCCAATTGGATGAATCTAAAATCATGATACTTCGTTTTTAGTTTTGCAGATCCACTAATTTTTTAATTTTTTAAAAATTCAAATAGTTTAGGATAAAAAGTGCTAAAGCAGGTTTCCTTACACTATGCATCTAAAACGAGAATATCGGTATCTGGGGTTTTTGGGCCTTTTAGGTTAGTAAGTAAGTTAATTAGTTAATTAGTAAGTTAATTAGTTAATTAGTTATTTAATTAGTTAGTTAGTTAGTTAGTTAGTTAGCTGGTTAGTTAGTTAGTTAGTTAGGTAGTTAGTTAGTTAGTTAGTTAGTTAGTTAGTTAGTTAGTTAGTTAGTTAGTTAGTTAGTTAGTTAGATAGTTAGTTAGTTAATTAGTTAGTTAGTTGGTTAGTTAGTTAGTTAGTTAGTTAGTTAGTTAGTTAGTAAGTTAGTTAGTTAGTTAGTTAGTTAGTTAGTTA
>NC_060954.1:41772577-41796578 GCF_022045245.1 Lucilia cuprina
GTTAGTTAGTTAGTTAGTTAGTTAGTTAGTTAGTTAGTTAGGTAGTTAGTTAGTTATTTAGTTAGTTAGTTAGTTAGTTAGTTATATAGTTAATTAGTTAGTTAGTTGTTAATTAGTTAGTTAGTTATTTAGTTAGTTAGTTAGTTAGTTAGTTAGTTAGTTAGTTAGTCAGTTAGTCAGTTAGTCAGTTAGTCAGTTAGTCAGTTAGTCAGTTAGTCAGTTAGTCAGTTAGTCAGTTAGTCAGTTAGTCAGTTAGTCAGTTAGTCAGTTGGTCAGTTAGTTAGTTAGTTAGTTATTTGGTTAGTTAGTTAGTTAAAGAAGGGATTATAAACATACTTCTAATTTTAAGAAATAGGCCTAATCCTCATTACACTAGTACCTGGAATCAAGCACGAATCTAACTAAAACCAAGACGAAATTTCAATTAGTTCCATCTTGTCTTCTTCTCGAATCAAGTATGCAGTTGAGTTTTAATCTAATCGGATAGTTTATAAGATAATTGAGTTCACACCAAACCAACACAGGGATCAATTCCATCTTATTTTCAACTCAAATCAAGTATGCAGTTAAGCATACAACTAATCGGTCTAACAGACAATGACTCAGCAAATCACCAATAATCTTATACAACAATTACAGTGACGAATGGTCCACGAGCTTTCGATGATAGCATTTTCACAGTAAAATATTTCAAAAACTGTGAACCATCAAAAATCATCAAAAATCCAAAAAATACAACATGTATTACAATAAATTATTTAAGTTTATTTCATTTAAAATTTCTCACTTCTTCTTTTTACCCATATCATTGTAAGATTTATAAAAGTTAATATTTTCGCTTCTAAATTCTAAGTATTCATTTCATTATCAAATCATTTCATTTCTGCACCAAATTGTTTAAGCCTAGATTTTTTGTACGAAATTTAACTTTTCTCCTGACATAGGTCTGACAGTCTTGTAGGCTGATAGCAAAAGTACAAACAAATATTATCAATTCCACATTATTTCTATTTTTCACATATATATGTATGTAAATATATATTTCTTTTTCTGAAAATTTATATGTATGTATTTTTATGGTTTTTATGCATAAGCTAGCTTTTTTCAAAGGTTTTGATTTTTTTCCGTTTTAGTATCAATGTTTGAGGTTATGATTACATGACATTTTTACTACCTTTTTCCTTGCAAACACTATCTTAAAATTTTAATCAAAAATATAATATTTTTTTTTATATATTTACACATCAACAAAGGAACAATCTATATGCCAATATTTGCAGACACATATGCATAATACCCAGCACAAACTTACGTTTTAAATAAGAAAGGGTTGAGATGCTAAAATTTACTTAGATAAGAACATTTTAAGTCACAATGATAACGTGGTCATAAGTAGGGAGTTGGGAGGGTATTTAATACGAAAGCCTGTAAATAAGGAGTTAAATAAGTAGTTCTTAAAAGAACGAGGATTCGTACTAGTCTAGTAACAAATCATATAGAGGTCTCGATGAATTTCTTAGAATTTTATGGTTGTTTATTACTTCTAGGGCTAACTAACAAACTAACTAACGAACTAACTAACTAACTAACTAACTACTTAACTAACTAACGAACTAACTAACTAACTAACTACTTAACTAACTAACCAACCAACTAAATAACTGACTAACCAACCAACTAACTAACTGACTAACTAACTAAATAACTAACAAATTAACTATCTATCTATCTATCTATCTATCTATCTATCTATCTATCTATCTATCTATCTATCTATCTATCTATCTATCTATCTATCTATCTATCTATCTATATATATATATCTATCTATATATCTATCTATCTATCTATCTATCTATCTATCTATCTATCTATCTATCTATCTATCTATCTATCTATCTATCTATCTATCTATCTATCTAAGTATATATCTATCTATCTATCTATCTATCTATCTATCTATCTATCTATCTATCTATCTATCTATCTATCTATCTATCTATCTATCTATCTAACTAACTAAGTTAGTTATTACTATTAACCTTAATAAACGTACTTTTTACATTAGTTATTGAAAAGTAACTAGAAGTCATTAGCATATTTTCGCTGGGTTAACATACACAACATTTTAAAGCGTAACCATTTGTGTGGCACATTTTATCTACGCCCCACTGAAGCTTGTCCCTCAACCCATGACTCCTGAAAATCCTTTCAATACTTTGTATACAATTCAGTTATAATTTTTGTTATTTCTTTATAATAAATAAATAAATATTATAGTGTTGAAAATCAGTTTCCACTACAATGCCTCCTAAACACTAAGTATAGTACAGTTAAGATGTGAGGCAGAAGGTCAATACCAGACACAAAATAAATCAATATGGATTAAATATATTTTCGTTTAGATACTATAAAAATTATAAAACAATAAATTGAAGATTTAAAAGTCAATTCCTTTGCTTCTTCTTCTTTGCCTTCTTTGTGTTGTTTTTTTTTTCATTTAATCTGGAAAATGTAGTTTTTTTACACACAAAAGAAGTAATTGCGTTAATCTGATTAGACTTATGTTTATTTGAGCATCAAAATATTTCAACACATTTGTAAATATTATTTTATTTATCAAAAAAAAAAAACTAATAATCACATTTTCACAAATTGATGTTCAATATTTTAGCAAATATGTAAATTGATTTAGTTTAAGCTGAATGACTGACTGACTGTGTGACATGTGTCAAAATTTACACAACAAATTGCTCTTTTGTGATTTAATTAAGAATTATTATTCTATTATTTATAATTTAAATTATTTTTGTAATCTGTGAACATAAAGCTGAGCTGATGAGTTGGCAATATGTTTTATATTTATTCAATTCACAATCGGTGTTGTGCGGTTGTATCGTAGTATGTCGTAATTATTTTGTTATTGGTTTGTTTTCGTTTCAAAAAATTTTATTTGAAACATTTGTATAACATACAACACTACAATGATACGACATCGATTGTGAATTGGACAATTGATTTTTTTATTTCAAAATTATAATTCTTTGTTGAATTTTTTTGGCTAAGATACAAATCTTGTAGCTGATGTAATTGAGAGGCTAATAGCATGATTAGACAATTTCCTTTTTGAAATCTGACATATTTTCTAATTAATTTCCTGTCCACTGCAACATCAAAGAGAGCTTTCGAA
The DNA here is from genome assembly GCF_022045245.1 of Lucilia cuprina. NCBI lineage: Eukaryota > Metazoa > Arthropoda > Insecta > Diptera > Calliphoridae > Lucilia > Lucilia cuprina. The sequence goes on from NC_060954.1 coordinate 41,775,768, forward strand.
TGTGCTTTTATTGGAAGAGTGGAAAAATATAGTGGGGCACAAAAAATCAGTAATGGTTATAGATTTAAATAATTTTAGAACTATTGGACATATCAGATACACACATACAAAAGATTACTGAATCCTGTAATGGACAAACAAAATGTCGGGAACTGTAACTGTAACGAAATATACTATCGTCTTCCTAATCACAACATCTTCTTCTAGACAGAAGTCTGTCAAATCACGGGATGTCTAGAGTTAATAGGATGGAATATAGCGCATATAAAGATCAACTTACATATGTTCTAACAAATAGGTCGATAAAAACTTACATTGAATGAGTAATGAGTTAAAAAGTTAATAAAACCTCTTTTCACTACTTCTTCATTGGCGTTTTAAATCATTATTTTAATACGATGATGTCATTGAAGCCAAGTACTTCCACGCTCGCTTACAAATAGGGAGTTAAATAAGTACTTGCAATTTCTCTAGCAAATATGTTGTTTAGTAAGTTGTTTTGTTTTTAATAATAAAAAGAGTCAGTGAGAATACCAAACAGGGACTTCGGTTCGTTAGTCAAATGTTCTAATCAAAAATTTCCCTTTTAAAACAATGCCCTCTCGTTCCGCGCCTGACTATGAACAATACCGTTATTTATAGAACGAAAAAACAAAAAACACATAAAACACGGGCTCTGTCAACTTTCTTATGAAATCTTAGCATTAATTCGCTGTTATTAGAACTTGATTGTATGATGTACACAACTATAGTATTTGGGAATGTTGTGGCAGTGATCTTGTCTCCTTTTCTGAAGTCCTACACACCAATTTGTACTTTTCTTCAAGAGTAAGATGTTTCTACCTTTTCCGTTACTGTGCCTAACTGAAGAGCAATTAAATCTATCTGATAATGGACGGGAAGGTACAATAAACAATTATATAATCCTAATGTCCAAGTGATATCTTATAAGGCTCCTATAACTATTTATACATGTAGATAAGGGATTGATAAACATAAAGTGTCGGGCGAACTCCCCGACATGCCTGTCATCTCGTAGAGTGAACATAGTGCCAAAATTGGTGAAAAATCGGGAAGTCCCAATATATTGGAGATTTGTGGCTTTGGGGAAGTTCTTCGGTACTGTTGCCATCTCAACATGATATATTGATTCATGCTACGCGACTAATTGTCGGATCAATTGTTGGGTTCAGTTGACTTTGGAAAATACTTCATCTCTTGTCACATAGATCTTTTCATAAGAGATGAGATCAGGATCCATTTTGTTGGTTATATCGGACTTCCAAATATGTCTCTTGGTGCTGTTGCCGAAACAACGGGGCTATCTCGGTAATGTGCTTACGCTTGCTTAAAGATGGGGCTTGCATTTAATAAACGCAATTTTTCATTGCATAATAAGGGGGGTCACTTTCCGGAATATCCGGGAAATTGATTTCACCTGATGTTGACTTTAGATCAGTGATTGCTTTTTTCTTGTCGGAGTTTGCACAAGGCTTAAGCCTATGCTGCCTGTAACTCCGCAACGGGGCTACTATGACAAGAGATTAGAAAGCACAAGTACTTCATCCATGTACAAAAATTGCCACCTGAGTTCTTCATTGAATAATTCAGGGGCGCGAGGTAGAATGTTCTACCCAGTGGGTGAAAAAGACCACCGTGAAATAAGGCCGTCAAGCCAGGCGTTCACGTAAAGCACTGACAATTCATTGTCGGGCGAACTGCCTAATACTGGTTCTCACTTACACAAAGTTTAGGTAAGATTTTCTGGTTGCAAAGATGCACATATGGAACCTATTGGTACCTTTGTGGTACCTGCTAACATAATAAGAATATAATAGAGAAGAGAGGGGGATGGTATGAAGTATTTACACAATCTCATACAGTTGAATGACATTAATTTTGTAAATCTCTCATACAGCTCTAGGTCTGCAGGATCAATTTATCATAACATGACATAGAGACTTACCCAGTCTTTATACGATTATCTTCAGTCTGTAAAATTGTGGGGTCTTACGCTGTTGCTGTTATTTTGTCAAGACAGCATTTAATAGGCGAAAATTTCATCCTAGTTTTTTTGCCTCGTTAATTTTCACGTTTTCTAGAATGTTCCTTAAATATCATAAAATATCTGGTCGTCTCATTTCCACTAATAAATACAAAGATTCTCTTCTTAACAAAGGTCACTTTACTAGATTCTTTTCTTAGCAGAAAGGCCCGATTTCTGGAATAATCCTCAGTCATTATGAAATAGACATGAAGAAGTTATGATTCTAACACTGGCATGTCATAGGAGGGATTTCCATTGCGATTCCAATTTCACTACATCTGAAATCATTCTCAATACATCTGAAGTCATTTACTTATGAAATACAATCGTCGAAAAATGTCGTTACAATTCTTGAGGTGTAACCCTTAGTAGAGTCTATCTGATCGTGTGCGACCCACATTAGGCCCTCCTGGTGCCGCCTTAGTAGAGTCTACCTGATCATATGCGACCCATACAACCCACATTCGGCCCTCCTGATGGCGCATTCTGCGATTACTTTTTCATGTATTCCGCCACCGTCAATGCGTTTCAAGGTCCTTCAAACTTTCCTATATTTACCTATAGATATTCTAGATGTATTTAGGTATAGGTGAGATGTTTTAAAAATAATTATAGTAAAATTGAATAAACTTAAATTTTTGTAGACTTAACAACACTTCTAAATGATTACACAAATACATATTCTATAGCAACAAAACAAAACACATAATTTTATATTCTGCTCTTTAACAAAATTTAAAATATCTAAACAACAATAACGACAAAGAATTTTTAAACAACTTAATTACTTTTTACAGAACTTAAGCTCTTAATTTAAACGTAACTGAAATATTAATTAATAACCGGGTTGAAAATTATACTAAAAACGGAAATATTTTCTTTAACAATATAATTTTTAAATGTAGAACAGAATTTGTTTCTTGTTCTCCTTTATTTTGTTGATGTTTTTGTTGTTGTTGTATATTTAATTAATAATTTGATGCTAAAGATTGTGTTGAATTAGTATTAATGTTCAAATATTATAATAACCGTAAAATAAGTGTCAATTAGTTGAGTCAACTTTTTGTTGTTTGTTCCTTTTTTCACTTGAACATAAAAGTTTTGTTTTTGAATTTGTATATAAATGGTACATTTACATATAAAAATAGCTGAATACTTATAAAACACCTAAAGGTCCAGTAAACGCACAAGTAAAGTCATACAAACAAACATAAAAACCAACACTCTAACATTCATAGATTCTACTATTTTAGTCCTCAGGAAAGGAAAGGGAGACAAACAAGTTTATATACATACATACAAATATAAAACATTTAGCACATGAGTATTGTAACTGAGAGGTTATGGGGGGGGACGAGAATGTTTCTATTACAAGGCCCTTTATATTTGGTAAAAGGAGATTTTTTTGTTGTTGGAGAAAATTGTGCCAGTAGCATCAGTAGCATTAATATTTAAGTAGAGCAATAGCAACACTTGAGCATTATACACATACACCTTAGACATACATATATACATATATATATATATATATGTATGTATGTAGTACAAATACAGAATCTGTAGCAGTAACATTTGCTAGAATCATAACATTTTTAATTAGGTTAAATTTATAATGTTTGCCATGTTTTTGGTAGTTGACTGGCTACTTGACTGGTCGTATGTTCAAATAAACCTAATTAAGAGGAATGTGCAAGAAGTGCAAAAAAATATGATCCTCCGTTAACATTACAACTTGAGTCTTATTTATTACAATTAAGTAAGTATAGTCGGCTATAATACGTCATACTTGTTTCTGATCCTGTAAAAAGTTTAAAGTTTTTGTTAAACAATCTTGGGAATCCTCAACAGGGCTATACAAATCGACTTTTGAATAATCGTACAATCAACTTTTTGTCGAAAAAAGTCGAAAATCCGATGTCTACTATTTTGTTCCTATAAAGTCGATAACTCGAATAAAATCTGTAAAAAAAGTCAAAAAGTCGGCTTTGGAAATAAAAGTCGAAATAAGTCGGAAAAAGTCGAAAACTCTAAAATAGTAGAAAAAAACTCAAAAATAGTCGAAAATTTTGAATAAGTGTAAAAAAAGTCAAAAAATCTAAAATAGTCGGAAAATCTCGAAAAAAGTCTAAAAATAGTCGAAGAAAGTTGAAAAATAGAAAAATCGACTATTTTAAAATACTTAAAGTCGATTTTAATTAAATGAAAAAAATCGAAAAATGCAAAAATTCAAAATGTCGACTTTTAACTAAATGCAATAAGTCGAAAATTCGACTTTTAGTTTCAAATATAGAACCCTAATCCTCAAATCATCTCATGAACAAATATGTTTCAGATATTCTTTAATCTTAAAGACATCCCGGGGCATATTTATGTATTGCAATATCGGGGAAAAGAGGTACTATCAGTACTTCTATTCTACCAGAACTATAAACTGGTAATGTCACTTTACTCCTCGAACTTTCCTTGAAAAAATTTTTCATGGGGTCAAACCAGAGAACCAAATAATCTGGATACTATGGGTCACCAGTTGCCAGCAAAAACTGTCCTGGCTATTTTGCTGCATGAGGTTCCTTCGGAATCAACGTAGTGGCTGTGGTTTAAATCCAAATTCGTGGAAAGGGTGAGTTGCGGGCTACACGGGTCTTGTCAGCCCATATATGTAGAGTGAGTGTGTCGGATGTGTGTTGGATTGAAAGATGATAAATGAAAACTATCTCTGCGAGTTACAATGTCCTCGGCTTATTTAATGGATTCGTATTTCGATCTACCAGCAGCACATATATATATATATATTATAAAACTGAAGAACTTGAGCAAAGTGTACCTATACTGGACCAGAAATTCCATATGAAATCCTTTAAATAAGTATTGCTTAGTTTCAGTATTTACTTAGTTTTTGGACTTTTTCGAAATTTTGTCCGCTTGTGTTATAGGTCGACACTTATATCCCTTTTACTTCATTTAACACCAATTCATTTTCAACGCTTAGTTCCGCAGTCACAGAGTCACTTACACACAGTGGTATCGGTTGTCTTTTTGAAAACTGCAACGAACTTATTCTGAAGTGTGAATTAGTTCGGAACGTGAACCCGAAAGGACCTAAGCTAATATCCGGAGAGAAAATGAAATAAGGTGCTCCGAGAAAATGTTTCAGCATTCTAGTGTCATTACAGCATACTCTTCATTCATCTGAATTCATCAGTAAAATTTTATATAACGTCGGACTTAATCATACTTATGTCCAGTTCTCATCACATGCTTTCATGTTTCAAATTCGACTCTCGTTACGTTTGGGTGTGTGAATATATGTCGGTGCCATGTTGGTTTATAGTCCGGACTTCTGTCTCTAAACTAAAGTTTTGATTAGGTAAAAGATATAAGTATATTTCGGTTTACAGTTTCAATATCCAGATCTAGGTTTTGTCTCAAAGTTTAGCGTCAGACGTGTAACAACTGATTTCTACAAGAATGTAACGCTTGAACATTATATTCTATCTGCGATCAATTCCTCGAAGTTTCCGACAAATTCTTTATTTGGTATTCCATTAGGCATACAGAGAGTCTTACTTACATTAAATATTTCCCATACAACCCTCACATTTTAATATATAGTTTCAAGTGTAACTTAGATGCTGCAAATATTAGGGCCAATTATGATTTTTCTTTTGGTCTTTTTTTATTTTCTTTCTTCTTTCAAATGCCAACCTGGGATCACAAATGTTCGTGGTCTGCTTTTGAGAACACAAGAAATTAAAGAACAAACGACAAAAGTACTAAAAAACATTATTTTATTTATTTATGAATCTAAAAAGAATATATAAGGCGACTGTAACAAATCAAATATTTATTAATAAAATTTTCGTGAAAATTACCAACGGAACAACAGAATGGAAAAAAATTTAAAATTGTGTAAATAAAAATAAATGGTTTCTTTTTTAAAAAGAGAAACAACCAAGAGAAACAACCAAGAAAAACACATGAAAATGTTATGAAAAATGCAAACAAATGGCCAGACAGACGGACAGACCGAACAATAACAGTGCGGCAACACAATATCCGCATTGGCAATAGCAGCGTTCGCAGCATCAGCAACAATATCTTTATCAGCAACAGAAATGAAAACCAAGTGAAACTAAAAGAATATGAAAAAAACAACCATTGAATTTAATGGTTAAGTGCAAACGAAAAGAAAATAAGCAAGAAATCAGAGGAAATACACAGCGGTAACAGCTACAACAAAACAGCAACAACAACAATATTACAACAATAACTGTAACATTTACAAATTATAAACACTTTAAGGATATTGAAGAATATTTAATTACACAACTTCCCCCTTTTTATAATAATTTTATTATTATTATTGTTGCTGCTGCTGCTGTTGCTGCTGCTTTTACTACGGTTGAGGTTGATTCCTTTTTCGATATACTGCTGAGGTTGTTGAGGCTACTGCTGCAGTTGTTGTTGTTGTTAATGTTAAGTGGTTAAGTAGGGTCAAACAAATGAGCCTCAAGTGTATAACATTAGATACTCAAGAAGAACAACTTTTGGAATAACAAATGGAAAAAACAGCAAAAAGGAATAAACTAGTGAAAAGTTATACATACATATGTATATAGGTATATAACAAAAAAAATTTGGCCTTTATAAAGTCATATATTTACATAAGAGAAGAGATAGAGAGAAATGTAAATTATATGGTTAATGTTAATTTACATATGTACTTAGGGTGGCCTCGTTCGTATGTAGAATAAATAAGATAACTACAGATGTTCTCACCGAAAGTTAATGTTCCTTCTCAGAGTCTCAACATTTTTGTACTAGGCTCAGGATTTTGTGAACTGCCACCATTTGTATTTGTTGAAAACAGATCGAATCAATCACGATCGATCGGCTTCAAGTCAGCCTGAAGTTGTAAAGTTTCTTGATGACAAAGCTCAATCATAGGTTTCAGTAAAATAGTCAAATATTTGTGTAGAGGGATGGAAATGCTCTCATTGGAATAATACTTATAGTTCAGACATTGTCCCGTCTGACGATTTACAATGCTTTTACCTAAAAACGTATCTTCATAGAAATTGACATTATCATGGCGTAAGATCCCATTTTAAGCATTGGCGGCTAAGTTGATGGAAGTTCCTTTGGGATAAATATAGTGGCTGTGATTGCGCGGGAAGAATAAGTAAGTGGCAGTTAAAAGACTAATGCACGATGAAAACAATAATTCGGGATAAGTTGGTTCTAGTTCAGTTCTAGTTCAGTTCTAGTTCAATTCTAGTTCAGTTCTAGTTCAGTTCTAGTTCAGTTCTAGTTCAGTTCTAGTTTAGTTCTAGTTCAGTTCTAGTTCAGTTCTAGTTCAGTTCTAGTTCAGTTCTAGTTCAGTTTTAGTTCAGTTCTAGTTCAGTTCTAGTTCAGTTCTAGTTCAGTTCTAGTTCAGTTCTAGTTCAGTTCTAGCTCAGTTCTAGTTCCGTTCTAGTTCAGAAATATCGAAAGTTATAAATGAAATTCAGCACGGATCCTTTTCATAAGTCAGAATTTTATTTCAATTGCCGATTAATGAACCCCTCTAGTTTTAATAGTCCCTATAAGGATTAGATATTTATAAAAGTATAGAAAACAAACTTAAAACCGAAAAGATCTATATTTTAAGTTACCTTTTGTGGCAAATTGTTACATTTAATTTTCTTTACTTTATAATACCAATAGTTTTCAGTTTTTTTTTTCTAATTTTTTATGTTGACATACATTCTTTAAAAAGAGCATAGAATTGAAAAGACACACAATCAGGAATAAATATGTATATATATATAATATTGTATATATGTACGTATGTGAGGTAACCATACTGTTTCCTAAGAACTTAAGGCAGTGTTCGACAATCTTAGATACCAGAATCCTAAAGGTTTTATTTGCAAAAGTAACAATTCATATGCGATTTCTGATGACTAATTGTAAGTGATACCTGAAGTAAATTATAGTGCAAAACTGAAATTGTATGGATTTATGTAATGCGAAAGCAGTTTGGTCGAACAGTCCCGAACTGCCTAATTAATCTACTATATTGGGTTACTCATAGCCATCGTTGGTGCTCACTTACAAAAGGGACACTAAAGTGACGAAAAAGAGTCAACCAAGTGGTTAGCCTTTAATGGAAATCCTATCTTTTTTGGACTACCCCATTGTCGTACTGATTGGAAGAAAACGACATAAATGTGTGTATCTACCACATCCTTATAGGTTACCCCATGTAATTCTATATCGATGTCTTGCTCTGTGTGTTTAACATGATTTTAAAACTCATTGTTATATTTTGTGGTTTCCTTTTACTAAATATGAGAAATGGAATAGTTTTGTTATTATATTTAGTTGTAGTGGCTTTAGTATTATTATACTTTCAATCTTTTTACACTCTTCCTTTCTAGCCAACCAAACAAGCATCCAAGCGTATAAACACAGAGAAAAGTACCAGAACAAAAAGGTCAAGCTTAGATTTCATATTCATCAAATGTTTTAGGTTAAAATACAAAAGCACACATACACTCATACGAGGTATGAAAGAAAATTTCTTTAGAAATTTCGAAGAATTCTTAATTTTTACCTCAAGAGTTTTAAGAGTTTGTGATAGAATTTTCTAATTTTTTTAGAAATTTTTGGAATTTTCCTCGCATATATAAAATTTATGTAAGAGTGTGTAGAATAGGAATTTGCTATGGGTTTTGGCCATTATACTCATAGCTATAAAGTCGACTTAAATACTTGCTCCAACCAGTGTAACCTTGGTATTTGGTTCGATTTTTTTGTGTTTAAAAATGAAGTGGTAAAGGAAATACAAGTGGCTTTGAAACTGAAAACTATGCTTTAAAATTCATACATAGACATATACATTTAAACATGTAAATATGTATATATTTCCACTCAAATACATGCATTTACACATTTACAAGCCTTTTTAGCAAAACAGCAAAAGGATTTTATATAATAAAAAACTTTATCAATCATTATGAGACATTGTTAAGTAACTAAAACATTTACATACAATCATTCTCTCATCAAAGTTCAATGCAGTTCGGATTTTAGCTGATATTAAGGTTTATATGTAGATACACACCACTACTAAATATAAATTCAATGTGTTCCAATGACTTCTTTATGCATTACTTAGGGACACTTAACACACAATTGATTTTCTCTATATATTGAACCAAAAGTCAACGTTATAAGAGAGACACTATGAATTAATGTAAATTTGCTAGGTTTGTTAGTAGTGTTAGTGGTTTTTAAAGTGTGTATGTGTGAAGCATTTTAAATCCAACAAAATACTTTATAAATATGCAAATAGTGAATTTGAAAAGAATTAAACAAAGATCCTGAAAATTCACCGCATAGATGTATTAAAAATTTCAAGTCAAAAAGTCTTGGGTTAGAATAACAACAGGAATAGTTAGTTATTCTTGCAAACTTTAGTTTTATTTAACATTTGCGTTTTACAACAGTGGGACAAAGAAAATAAAAGGTTCTGTTATAGTTCATTTCTAGTTCTGTTCTAGTTCAGTTCTAGTTCAGTTCTAGTTCAGTTCTAGTTCAGTTCTAGTTCAGTTCTAGTTCAGTTCTAGTTCTGTTCTAGTTCAGTTCTAGTTCAGTTCTAGTTCAGTTCTAGTTCAGTTCTAGTTCAGTTCTAGTTCAGTTCTAGTTCAGTTCTAGTTCAGTTCTAGTTCAGTTCTAGTTCAGTTCTAGTTCAGTTCTAGTTCAGTTTTAGTTCCACTACAATCGTATTCTGCTTCATCATTAACTCGTTATTATCATTTCACAAATAATCTTAGGCTTTCTATTTCACAAATAATCTTAGGCTTTCTATTTTACGAAATATTTAGTTTTTCACTTGATCGAAATCATCTTAATTCCACTGTAGTTATTGCAACTTTAATTATTCTTATGGTTTCTACAAGTTTAAGTAGTAAAATGGCTGAATAATTAAATATCTTAAACTAAACTATGTTTTCTGCCTTAATTCTTTATTTAACTTTTAACGAATAATTTCTTTTTAGTTGAAATAAGTTTTTTTCTTGAAAAATAAACTTAAATAAAACAAAAGAAAATTGGTACTTGCTTTTTGGGTTTACTTTTTTATGCAAAAGGACTTATGATGATATCTTTAGTAATATTGTTTTTCCGCAATTAGAGTTAACATTCTTCCAAACATTTTCAATTATTTCTATCACAGAATGGTTTGATAGTGTTTTTAATAACTTTCATATAAAAAGTTAAAATAAATCAGTTAGGTCTTTTTGCAAGCGAAGCTAGGTTTATACACTATTGTTAACTATGTTGCAAGGCATTGAAACACTGAAAGTTTTGTATTTTTGAAAATGTTAGTATTTTTTTTTTTGTGCTGCTAGACAAAAAATAACAGCTCCTAAGAATATAACAACAATAACAACAATTTGGATGTAGTTCTAAATAATAAAACAATGCAATTTGTTTCAACAACTTATTGCTATAGAAACTGCAGCTGTTCATTACATTAAACCGCACCACACCAGCAGTGTATGCAACACACAAGTAGGAGCAGCAACAGCACAAGTAAAAGTAACTAGCAACATTTAACAATTGTTAGAACGGAAGTACAGGAAGTGATTGTTGCCATTATATTACAACTTAAATAAACAACATTAGACAAGATGTAAAAACAACTGAAGCTGAATTAACAGCAACAGCAGAGGAGAGAAGAAGAAAGAACAAAACCGACAACATCATGTAAAACAATGAATAGAATATACATTGTGGCAGTGCAACAAACAATGGCTGCCACTAGTGGCAATAGTTGTAGTATGAGAATGAATAGAAATATTTCGTAGTTCAAAAAGAAAAAAGTCCACAAACTAAACAAAGCTAGCTATAGTTAACCACCCATCCATCCATCCATCCATCCATTCATTCATTCGACTTGACTTCATCTATTTAAGTTACTGTAACAATATTCTACTATTGTTTCGCTTTTCCTTTACTGTTGTAATCGCCGTTAGTAACAGATCACTGTTAAATAATTTTATGTCTAGTGGTGTGAATAATGATGGTTTAATCTTTGTTGCTGCTTAAAATACTGGGTGGTTGGCTGTCTGGCAAATTCAGCTTCCTTACTTTAAATTATTGTTGGTAAGGATGAATATGTTGCATGATGTCGGCAATTATGCTTATGGTTTCCACTTATTTTTCTTTATAACCCCTACAAATGGGAGCGGCTGCCCGAAGTACAGAAGCTATTTATTAATAAGGGTTACCCCTAGTGACAGAATAAGCTTTAAGTATAATCAGTTTACTTTACATGCTCCTCTATGACCGAATGCAGTCAGTTGGAACCTCACAGTTCTAGATCTAGTTCTAGTTCTAGTTCAGTTCTAGTTCAGTTCTAGTTTAGTTCTAGTTCAGTTCTAGTTCAGTTCTAGTTCAGTTCTAGTTCAGTTCTAGTTCAGTTCTAGTTCAGTTCTAGTTCAGTTCTAGTTCAGTTCTAGTTCAGTTCTAGTTCAGTTCTAGTTCAGTTCTAGTTCAGTTCTAGTTCAGTTCTAGTTCAGTTCTAGTTCAGTTCTAGTTCAGTTCTAGTTTAGTTTTAGTTCAGTTCTAGTTTAATAAAGTTTATTTCATATTGTATTAAAATTGCTGTTATTTAAGATAAAGTGATAAAAATGTTTGGTGTGGTGTGGTTAAAAATTGTTGCATCTAATTAACATATTAAAAAATAATAATGAAATTAACCAAATAAGATAAGAATGTACTTAGCAATAAAGTTAAAATAAGTTTTTAAAATGCAGGGTAAACATAAAAGTAAGAATGGAGCTAAACGCAAAAAAATTAATTAGACAAAAAGAAAATGATGTTGACACTGATACTAGTAAATTATAAAAAATTCTGGATAAGTTAGCTTAACAGTAAGAAATATAAGAATACAGATCTGGAAATATGTGCTTAAAGATCTGATGAAAATCATAATTATTTATTATTATTTTTATTATTTAATAAGAAGCAATATGTATTTTTTAAAACAATTGTCCAAAGTTTCTATTAGTGTATGAAAATATTGTGCTTACAAGCGAAATTTTAACATATTTATAGTTCAGACGAGTAAGAGTAAATATTTTATGTTTATTACAAATACGATCATTAGTTAGTAACTCATGTTTAGTTAAACATGCAATTTATAGACAATTTATATGTTTATTTTCTTATAGACATAAAACATGCAAGACTGCATTGATTACTCCAACTACATAGTTATTGTGTGAATATTAAATTTACAGCTAAGAGCAGTTAAATAGCATAGGATTTGAAATGTCTTCTGCAAGAACCTCTTAGTCCATTCAAAAATAAGAAATTCCCAAAATGATCGTAATAGTTGATCTATCTAATAGAAATTAAGTTAATACTTTTGCTTTTTATATGTCATTTCCTTGACCACCACTATGCCTCTAACTGAACTTTCAGGCACAAGCATTGTTACCAAAGTGATGTAAAGAATAGTAAATAATGTTTTCGGTAAAAAAAAATCCTCTTCAGTCAACAAGAGTGCAACAAGAAGGAAAACTGCAGCAACAGTAAAAACTAAAACTACAATATACAAAGAAGAACAAACACAAAAAATCAAAATTTAATATGACTCAACAAAATTATTCAATGAATAATGTGAAGGACCTTTTTTACACTGCTACATAATTTTTTTTTGTTGTTTTTGTACTATACAGTGTATCTTGAACTTACTGCGTTCAAGGAGAATAAACTTTTATACTTCAGTTCCCTTGCTCGTTTTTTTTATATATATTTTTTTACTTATATATGCGAAACGGTATATTGATTTTGTCATGCCTTGTGTAACATAGACAAATATTGGTAGATTCCCCTAAAATTTACCACAATTCTCCTTAATTTCAAATTTAATGTTCTTAACAATGTCTACAAACTGGAGCAATCTATAGTGCTGACTAGAGATGTCTATAGCCTATAGCCAGACTGTATATATATTATAAAACCTAGACTAAAGAGTAGCTAAAAGTCTTGTATAAGATAGTAGTCTATAGACTATATAGTAGTCTATAGTCCAAACTATAGAGTAGTCTATAGTTCAGACTATAGAGTTGTCAATAGTCCAGAGTTGTCTATAGTCCAGACTATAGAGTAGTCTATAGTCCAGGCTATAGAGTAGTCTATAGTCCAGACTATAGGGTAGTCTATAGTCCAGACTATAGAGTAGTCTATAGTCCAGACTATAGAGTAGTCTATAGTCCAGACTATAGAGTAGTCTATAGTCCAGACTATAGAGTAGTCTATAGTATATACTATAGAGTAGTCTATAGTCCAGACTGTAGAGTAGTCTATAGTATATACTATAGAGTAGTCTATAGTCCAGACTGTAGAGTAGTCTATAGTCCAGACTATAAAGTAGTCTATAGTCCAGACTATAGAGTAGTCTATAGTCTGGACTATTGTTCAGGATTGTCTACAGTCCAGAACAAGGAGTCTATGGTGTAAACTATAGTGAAGCCTATAGTGCAGACTATATAGGATTATATAGTGCAGACGATAAACGATTCTACAGTTAAAACTATGGAGAATAGTCTAGATTATATAGTCTATACTATAGACTACAGTCCAAATTATAAACGAATCTCTGGTTCAGTATACAACATTCAGACTTCTTTTGTTTCCCTTTAGAAGAAGTAAGAGAAAGAAAAACAATGAATGAACATTGTTGAAATCGTTTAAATTGTTGCTTCCTTGTACTTAAAAGGGGTGTACAAGGGCACTAGGATAAAGAAAGTCAAGAAAACTGTTTTGTAAAAAAGAACAGACTGAAAAAACAGGGTGGAGTTAAAATCAATAAAAACCATGGCTTGTTGCTTAACAGCTTTTAACGCAACAAAAGGCAGATATACAAAACAAAAAAAACTTATGAACAAAAAATCAAGAATACTAACTACACTTAGAGAAATATAGAGTATAATATTTGATAATTTAGCACATCAAGATTATTCTTGTACCTACCAGGGAGTATGCTTTGTATTTTTGGTTGTTGTTGCTTTTTGAACTGTTATCTTATTACGACATAGATCAATATTCCTATCAAAATTTCTTTCCGTGTACTCTTTAAGGACAATTGTCGCATTATTAAGAGTAAGGGTAGTAAGAACAGCATCGGGCAACGAGCAACACATTAATCTATAGTATGTATTTGAATGTATCAACAACAATAGCAATAGATTGCTAAATAAACAAGAACATGAACAACGACAGCAATAACTACAATGACAACAACAACAGCAGCAATAATCGTTGAAATACACTATAAACGTGACAATATTGTTGAAACTATCAACTCCAGAAGCAGGAGTATTTAGTCACAAGTCCCACAAAGTGCTAAACTAAAGTACACTAAAACAATATAGAAACATATTAACACATACATAAATATACACACCTACACATATACCTATGCAAACTTACTAACACATACAGTTGTTGCCCTGTAGTTTTGGATAATAATTAAATAATTATGTTGGATATTAGTACAGACTGTCTATTATCCAAAAGGAGTACATAGGTCACTTCCCAAATAACTGGGCTGCTTTAAACTATGAATTGTATCTGTGTATGTGTATGTGTGTAAACATCAACAGCGACAATGACAACGAAAAACTTTAATATCATGGCCAACGAAAAAAAAGAACAAAACAGTTAAAAAAGGAAACAATGACAAAGACCTTAAGTTTAGGCCATGGCCAAATATTATTTAATCATATACTTACATATACTATGGACTAACATACATATACATATGTTTAAGTAGACATACATACATATGTATGTGTATGTATGTTTTGTTTTGGCATACAATATTATTTTTACTGTCATCAATTGTGACGCTGCTGTCAGTTCTATGTTTAAGCCAAGAAATTGCTTTTTTATCAGCTTTAAACAAAATATCATAAAAGGCTTATTATTTGTTTGGGAAAATAGTAGTTTCCTAGAACTGAAGTTGGAAGAAAGCTTCGTTTAATCAAACGAAAACTTTACTCATTATTATGAACGAAATCGTTGTTAGAATGAAATACTTTCATCAAAATTGTGATTAACAGATACTCTCAATAAAATGATATATAATCATTATATGTATGATAAATTTCATTAATAAAGTAGCACATACTATTTATGATATAATAAAGTAGAATCAAAAAAATTTTAAAAAATGTAAAATTTGCATTACATTAATGAAATATATAAATGATATTAAAGAAGCAAAGTCTTTAAACCAAAACAAAACATTGAAATAAATGATTTTCTTCATTTAATTAATGAAACGTTTTCATTATGTTAACGAAATTTCAATATTAGTTTAATGATATCTTACATTATAAATAATTAAACTTATATTTTGTATTAATGACATTATTTCATTATATTAAGGAAACTTTGAAATTAATAAAACAATTTTCATTAATGCTATGACACCGATCATTCTGAATGATTTTCAGAAATGAATCATTAGTATTTAATATAGAAAAATGTAGTATTTGTGAAGGTATTTCTTTTATTTCGATTTACAATTTTATTCCGGAATAGACAATTATATTCCAGAGTTGATATTTAATGAAGATATTCGGAAGTTAACTGTTGGAAGACATTCTTTGAGAGTTGACTTTTCAGTGAAACAGCCTCAGCTAAGTAGACTGCAGATACTCAGTTTGATGGTCTTAGATGGAAAACTAGTTAAATCTTTTTCTTAAGAAGAGAAACAATGAAATTGTTTAACGATTGCTTAGTGATAACAATCGGTTAAATAAACTCACAACAAATTTGGTAATTCTTGGCCTTAGCTATTAGAATAAATAGCTTAACTTCAACAAATTCTACTCCGATTAACTATAAAGTCAAGAAGAACTCGGGAACTGCGGATCGCAACGAGGAAAACGAATATATAATGGATAAGGGTTCTATATATCGACTTTGCAATGATCTAACAGTCGACTTCGACAAAAACTCAACTATCTTCTATAAAAAAGTCGAAAAGTCGACTTTGTAAATAAACGTTGAAGAAAGTCTAAAAAATGTCGAAGAAAGTCTTAAAAAGTCAGAAAAGTCGGAAAAGTCGAAAACTAAAAAATAGTAGAAAAAAAGTCAAAAATTGTCGAAAATTTTAAAAAAGTGGAAAAAAAGTCAAAAACTCTAAAATAGTCAGAAAAACTCGAAAAAAGTATAAAAATAGTCAAAAAGTCGAAAACAATCGAAAAGTCGAAAAAAATCAAATAAAAGTCGAAAAAAAACGGAAAAAAGTAAGGCGAATTCTGTGGTTCCTAATCGGTCCCGACTGAAACAAATTCTACTACGATTAACTATAAAGTCAAGAAAAATTCGGAGACTGCGGATCCCAAAAAAAGAATACGAATATAGAACGGATAAGCAAAAATAAAGCGAATTCGAGAGTTACTAATCTGTCCCGACTTAAACAAACTCGTTCAGATTCTTCTTCTTTAAACTAAAAAGTCAAAAAGAACTCGGGGGGCTGTTGGTCGAACTAAGGAAAGGAATTTAAGACCTTCAGAAAAACAATATATATATAATTCTAAAACTCTTGATATCGCCTAAAAATTACAATGTTAAGCAGATAAAGCTTTAGGTTATGATATCTCAAATAAGAAAGAAGATATAAGACATGTAAAAACTTAATTTTAATGTCAACCGTTTAGACTTTCAGATGACATAGCAATTGTCAAAATCGAGTGTTTTTTAATATTTATAACACGATAAGTGAAAAACTTGATGTGAAGGAAAGACTCAATAGTTTTGGTCACCTGTTTATACATTTGTTGGACTAGATTTATAGAAAAGAGATTTCTGAAAAATATAGATATATAGATACTTAAGACTATTGAGACCTCTAACTCCTAGTATCGGCGAGACAGTTGTATTAGGATTAACCTAATTATTAGACCTCTGATTTGGTCTTTGGTTTACAAATTTGTTGGGCTAGATTTATAGAAATGAGATTTCTGAAAAATATAGACATTTACTTAACACTACTGGGAGCTCTAACTTCTAGTATCAGTGAGGCCGAAGTGTTATATGCAAAAATATCCGAGTTCAAACTTAAGACCTTTGTTTTAGTAACAGTCTGGTCGGCCAACAGAAATAGGTGTAGTTTGGAATATACAAAATCCGATTACCGATGCCAACATACCTTTACTCCTAACCAAACAATTTTACCAAAATAATATTTAGATTTTTAACGAAAGGAAATAAGAGCAAAGAAAGAAAATTTTACAGTAATAAAATTTCCCAAGTTGAATGTACATGTAACGGTGTTGCGTGTTATTTGTTTATTTGTAAAACATTTTTTTTTTTCATTGAATTTGAAAAAAATTGTAAAATTGATACTTATTTGTTGCATACTTTTGGGAAAATAAATTGTCTATTTACGACTATAAAAGCAATTTTACATTTCATTGTAAAATATAATAGTTCATCAATGTCAACAGAATAAAGTACAATATACAACATCAACAACAACAAAAGTTTTCCAAATTAATACTGGTAGCGTTATAAGTAAAGAGGAAAAGTAAGGGGAAGAATTGTCAAGTATATTTTATAACATTTATATCTATACAGGCAATCAACTAAAAACGGTATGACTCCAAGGACTTGTTATATTTACAATTTCTTTAGTTATCCTTTCTGGGCCACTAGCAGAGTAAATGCGGGTGAAGTGCAGGAGAAACAGCAATCAAGTATAAAACAACCAACCAATCTACTTCTGAGGACAAAATTTTGTAAAATTGTGTAGATACTTATTTGTAACTTTGAAATAGACATTGCTGTAATTGCAATAGTTAGTTTTATTTATAACTTTATGGTTTTATTGGTTTGTATACAATTGTAGACGTATGTGCAGGCAATTTAAATACCCTGCAGTTAGAAGATCGCCATCTGGAGCCTGTTCTAATAGAAAGGTTTTCTATAACATTATAATAACATTTTACTTAGTGTTATTAAACAAATTGATTCTGCAATAGTGAGTTACGTAGTTAATTACTTTCTAAACTTCTTTACTTAGTATTATTAAATCAATAGATTCTGCAATCGACTACTGGTAGTGAGTTAAGTAGTTAATTGCTTTCTAGATTTTTTCAGGGATATTAAAGTGGCATGAATGTCGAAGTGTTTTACGTGAATTCCTATCATAACGATCTTATTTCATGGTGGTATTGTTGAACCACAGGGTGAGCTTTTGCAACGACTTACCACCGAGAAATTTGCGGCTCTTTGCTCGAGTGCTTGAGCTATCTAATCTCTTGCCATAGTAGTCCTGTTGAGAAATGACTGGTGTCATGAGCAAGCTGATAAAGGAGAACCTTATAGTAGTCCATCCATACTACTGAGATGACTTTTGTTGTTTCAGCAACTACACCTAGGGTAGTCCAAAACACGGATCCATTTCAGAGTCCCCAAAGACTGACTGTGATAAGTTGAGCATGTTTTAGAGTAAACTCCAACACACTCAACCATAAAGGAAATTAAACTGTTAAATTAAAGATTAGGATTAGCCGTCACTCTATCCGACTAACCTCGGATACAACTAAGAATCCGAACACCAACGTATTGCTCAAGTCTAGAAACACGATACGGTAACAGAAACTTTTTCCGCAAAATATATTTTACGATGTATCCCTCAAAAAACCATGCACTTCCTTCCTGCGTCGTTAGGTTTAAACCAGAGCCACTATGTGAATCCCGAAGGAACCTCAACTGAACAGCCAGGATAGTGTCATGCGCACAATTGTCCAACCGTAGTACCACATTATGTGGTGCTCCGGTTAGACCCCATGTCAAATCATACCAAGGGCTAGCCGAGGAGTGAAGTAACATCACCACACTAGAGGTAGCACCTATTTACTCGGGATTGCAACACACAAAATGTGGGTCAAACATCAGGATACATGAACCGGGGGAAAACCAACTGACCAGCCAGGATAGTGTCCTGCGGACAACTGTAGTACCAGATTAGGGGTTTCTCTTGTTAGACCCCATGTCAATTCATACCAAGCCGAGGAGTAAAGTAACATCACCACACTAGGGCTGCCATTACCCCTACCATTACCTGTTTACCTAGGGATTGCAAAACACAAAATGTGGGTCAAACATCAAGGACACATGCCCCGGGGGAAACCTAAAGTGACAACCAACTGCCAAGCCAGGATAGTGTCCTGCGGACAGCTGTCGAGCCGTAGTGCAAGATTATGTGATGCTCTGGTCAGACCCCATGTCAAAATATATGAAGGACTTGACAAGAAGTGAAGTGACATCACCATACTGGAGGTACCGTAGCACCTCTTTACCCCGGGATTGCAATACACCAAGATGTGGTTCATACATCAAGGAAACATGCCCCGGGGGAAACTAAAGTGACAATAACAATTACCCCTCTGCCTTATTTAAGGATTCTAAAGTAACAGTTGACTTTACTCCCAGTATTGAAAAAATTCACCTAAAAACTACTGGGTCTACACATATACATAAATATAATATATACATGCAATCTAAATATTTTATTTGCCAATACACTTAAACTAGTATTTTATGTAAATACCAAAACTGCGGCTAAAATACAAAATTTCTTTTATAATTCTTTGAAAAGTTTATAAATTCAAGGTTGCATATTAAAAATGTATTTAGCAGCCGAAGTAAAAGAGAAAAAATCCTCTATAGAATTATTAATCATAATCATTATCTACTGAAAAATAACGCTGATTCACAAGATTCTCTATTCATGACACTTGTATTGGTAAAAAGAAAACATATACTAAAGAAATTGAAAGAATATTAAAAAAACAGAAGAATTTCATAAATATTACAACTAAATAGATGGATACAATCAAATCACTTAAGCTCAAGCATTATTTTATATAATGTACGCTGTTTGTTAAGACAATGAAAGCTCCCTAAAGAGCCCACCACCCAAAGCAGTGTCACCTTTTATGTAAGACCATTTTAATCTTAAATCTACTTCTTGTTGGCTTGACTATGAACAGACAGCAGACAGTTTTTACTTTAAAGAAGAGACATTGTGATTAAGAGAGGAGTAAAGAGTAAAAATATTTAAATTATGAAATTGCAATCTATTGTTGTTGCAGAAAACAATAGCAAAACCTAACAGTAAATTAATAATTTTCAATGTATAGAATAAGTATGAGAGTATAGTTTAATCATAGAATACCCTACTAGACTCGTATAAATAAAATGTTGTACAGAATAACATATATCAGGGTGTCTTAAGAGGTCGCAGGTTCGATTTCCACCGGTGGCTCCGGTAAAGGAGAGCAAACCTGTTCTTGTGACTAGAGTAAGAGTATTTTGCTTGAGTATTTTAACTATTTAATCTCTCATAACAGGGCTTATAAGGTCCGATTCATTCCTTTTAGCGGAAGACATATAGACCATTCCACACACAGCAACTACGTGATCCTTAAAGAAGACTTAACAACAACTAAAGCAAAAACCCCCAAAAAAGTTTAAGGTAAACCCTTTGAAATTTATCTATGATTAAAGCTTCCAGATCTACGTGATTTTGCAAGTGGTCAGATATTTCTACTAGAAGACCCTTTAATTGTAAGTTAGTTAGTTAGTAAGTTAGAAAGTTAGTAAGTTAGTAAGTTAGTAAGTTAGTAAGTTAGTAAGTTAGTAAGTTAGTAAGTTAGTAAGTTAGTAAGTTAGTAAGTTAGTAAGTT
>NC_060954.1:41796863-41797339 GCF_022045245.1 Lucilia cuprina
GTTAGTAAGTTAGTAAGTTAGTAAGTTAGTAAGTTAGTAAGTTAGTAAGTTAGTAAGTTAGTAAGTTAGTAAGTTAGTAAGTTAGTAGGTTAGTAGGTTAGTAAGTTATTAAGTTAGTAAGTTAGTAAGTTAGTAAGTTAGTAGGTTAGTAAGTTATTAAGTTAGTAAGTTAGTAAGTTAGTAAGTTAGTAAGTTAGTAAGTTAGTAAGTTAGTAAGTTAGTAAGTTAGTAAGTTAGTAAGTTAGTAAGTTAGTAAGTTAGTAAGTTAGTAAGTTAGTAAGTTAGTAAGTTAGTAAGTTAGTAAGTTAGTTAGTTCGGTAGTTCGTTAGTTAGTTAATTATTTAGTTCGGTAGTTAATTAGTTAGTTGGTTAGTTAGTTAGTTAGTTAGTTAGTTAGTTAGTTAATTAGTTAATTAGTTAGTTAGTTAGTTAGTTAGTTAGTTAGTTAGTTAGTTAGTTAGTTAGTTAGTTAGTTA
>NC_060954.1:41797648-41806026 GCF_022045245.1 Lucilia cuprina
AGTTTGTTAGTTTGTTAGTTTGTTAGTTTGTTAGTTTGTTAGTTTGTTAGTTTGTTAGTTTGTTAGTTTGTTAGTTTGTTAGTTTGTTGGTTTGTTAGTTAGTTAGTTTGTTAGTTTGTTAGTTAGATAGTTAATTAGTTAGTTAGTTAGTTAGTTAGTTAGTTAGTTAGTTAGTTAGTTAGTTAGTTAGTTAGTTAGTTAGTTAGTTAGTTAGTTAGTTAGTTACTTAGTTAGTTACTTAGGGACTTAGTTAGTTAGTGAGTTGTAATGATCAAGGAGATCAGGGGATTTTTGTTCGAGTTAAAACAGAGATATATAGCTTCATCCAATTACCTTATTTGGTTACTGCAAGTGCTATAGAACCTTTAAATAGATTTTTGCAATAACTCCGAAACCAACAAAAGGATAATTGCAAGCTTATCATCAATTCACACTGCCCTCTCTTCCCCCTATAGCGCCACAGTACATAAACAATACGCAAAACAATTGCTAACGAACATAGAAACAAAACATGTTTGTCTATTTATACTGCTATGTATGTATGTATGTTGAACAAATCCTTTTGTTCTTACAACTAAAAGAACTAAATTGAATGCCGACAGATAAATATATTGTTTCCTTCATGTCAACGTCAAACATTTTCATACGGCTCAAAGCATCAAATAGCGTTTTTAACATATAAAATGAATCAATGAATAAAATGCAAAATATATACATTCTAACAATATTGACATACTCTGTCGAGTGTTCAAACATAATTCTATATTTTAGCTATTGGCAATAAAAAAAAAAACAATTTAAAAAAATTTTTAATTAAAAAATATTTAATAAAATATATAATCCTTAACTGCTTTAAGCCAGTTGATCGAATAGTTGAAACGTGTTTTTTGAAATTCATTGCATTTTAAAGTGTTTTAAATTGTAGAGATTTTCATTTATGAAACAACATTTTAAATAAAATTTTAAGATTTGTATACTGTAGACTGCTTTCCAAGTAGCCTTATTTTTAAATAGATTTCAAGATTTTTCAACCAGATCATAATTAGCAACAACATTTCTTATTTAAACCAAATTTGTATAATTTTAAATATTTTAGCAAATAATCGTTCATTTTTGGCGGTATTTAGGTTTGAAATAATTGATAATTTTCCAATACTCCATATACGCCTTCATATAATTAAATATCTATTAGTAAGTGTTGAGGCACAAAATATCTATCTACAAATTTCTATACAATAAATCATTAGAAATTTTATTTGGTCTTCAAATTTCACTTTCAAAATGAGAATGAGTCATATTGTTAAATGTCTAGACTTAGAATGTTGCAAACGATTTGTCTAGTCTAGACTGAATGTTCAATAATTTTATTAGCAACATGTTGGCATGGTTTCTCTCGTGGTTACATGTTGCTGTAAACATTGTTTAATCTTATATGTTTATACATTTCATAATATCACTTAAGGCAAAATAACTGGTACTAAACTAATCATTGAAAAAGAAGATTTGCCACATGAAAAAAAACTGAAAAAGTCACGTTTCGTGAAAATCACGCAATTTTCATTTAACGAATGATTTTAAGAATTTGATTAAGTCGAGTCCACAGATACATATTAGGCACTAACCTGTTTTCGGCCTAACAGTTTAAGTAAAAACACATCGGGTGTAAGCCGCAGTATTAAAACATATTCAAAATTATCAATTCATTGTTCTTCTTAGCTCTTGTGACTTTCCATAGCAACTGCATGGTGAATCATACAGAAATATTTAGCTTCACCGACAGTCATAAAAATCTGTTACATTTATAACGAAATAATCCATAATTTTGCCAGATGTTAATAAACCCTTTGCTATCGGTAGTTCGGTATATTAAGTTATGTCCATTTGTTTGCAATTTTATTTTTGTTTAATTTTGCTAAGAATCCAGATATCTTCAGAATCTAAATTTTCAAGTCTATGATCAGACATATTCAAAAAAATTAGTTTCATTAAAGTGGATCTTTATTCACTGGATACTAACGTATATACTAACGGTCAATGCAACTTATCATGTCTTTATTAAGATGAAGATCATGATCTATATCATATTAAGATCAGTAGATACTAAGATGGACATCATAATCTATACCAGATGAAGATCGGTAGAGATTAGTGCACAAATTTAAAGTTTATATAGGGTTAAGATGGTGATAACAGCGTTTCATTACTCTTTATCTTTCCCTTATAATGAAGATTATATTAATGAATGATGCCTTTAGATATATCGTTATGAAAATGGAAATCATGAGTGGTCTGGCACTTATTCGTAGCTTCTGTAAAGGAAGAATATGATCATGATCTATATCATTTGAAGATCGGTAAAGATTAGTGCACAAATGTAAAGTTTATATAAGGTTAAGATAATGATAACAGCGTTTCATTACTCTCTCTATTTCCCTTATAATGTAGATTATATTAATAAATGATGCCTTTCGTTATGAAAATAGAAATCATGACAGGTCTGACACTTATTCATAGCTTCTGTAAACGATTAATATGATCACTTATTTTACTTACCATATTTCTCCTTTACAGAGATCATGTTTACTCTCTTTTTGAATCTAATTTTTATGTCTTTTACTCTTACACTTGATCGTCTAAGATGTACTATTTGGAACATTTCTTCAGGTAACATAACAATACAGTTTTCATCCTGTTGATCCTAAAAAGTACAGAATTTCGTAAATATACACTTGAGTTTTTAATTTTCGAATAAACAATAATAAATATAATATTTTTCTTGTATATGTGTTCGTTTAGCAGATATAAGGTAACCAAATTAACCCCTTTTTAACCTTCTTCACCCTCTAACTATTCGTAATTCCAAAACTACATCAAAAAGTCATTAAAATCGATAAAATCTTGAAAAAATACCAATTAAAATGTTGCCAGCAACATGTTGCTAAAACTCCTAGTAGATTAATTATCACAACTCCTTTGTTAAAAACAAACATTAGTAAATAACAAAAACTATTTTCATTAATATTATATCAGTGGCAACAAGTTGACAGGATATTAAAGGAAAGTAAACGTTGTTGCTTAAACATTGTTGCTTAAACAGGGTTGCTTGGAAACTAAAATGCTTAACATTAGAATTTTATAAATTCAGTGCAATAAAAGCAGTGTAAACGATCACACGTTAAATTATTTAGTTTGAAAAAAAACACGGTTTAAAAAGAAATTTCAAATAAAATCGTAAATTGTAAATAACAAAAAACTAATATTCTGCAGTGAAAAACAATATAAAAAATAAATATAAAACAAATTTCATTGAAAAGGAAAACAAAACATCTACAGTTTTTAGTGCTTTAGTTTTGTTGAGAACCAATTCATTGTAAATGCCGCCTTTAAATTATTTGGAAATCCTGTAATTAAACGTCTAAAAAAATCTACCTGTGATATATGGTGTGTAATAATAACCAAGAAAAAATACAACACAAAAACAAAGATTTGCTACCTTTACTTGTAGTTGTTATAAATCTATCCTTTTGTTAATTTAAAATACTATATACAACCTGCTGTTAAACGTTAAAACTATAATTAGTTAAACTTCAAATTTGTTTTAGAGTTTTTCCAGACAAATCGTCAGTAGTAGTAGAAAATCGTTAATCTAGTGACCAAAGTCTTTAACAGGTACTTTTACAATCACTGCGAGTTATTCTAAAGAAACACGTGCATAAAGAATTTCTGCTAAAATTCTCATTGAGTTTATATAATTTAAGTTTAAATTTGAAAACGTTTAAAAAATTCCCTTTAAGGAACTAATTTGATATGTGTCTTAAAAGTTTTAAAGTGTTTTAAATAATTTTAAATATATTTGTTTTTGCTTTTCATAATGAATTGGGTTGCTGCAGAGTTTATGTATTGTTTTTGGTACTTGTGTTTCCAAAAATTAACAATGACAGACTGTTGTCCTTGTCAATAAAATAGAGTAAAAGTTCTTTTTTTCGTACAAACAGTTGAAGGAGTAAAAGCTTCATAATAAAAGTTTTAAAAATTGTATTGAGAAAAAAAACATTAAAGTATTATATAAAGTGCGTGCTGAGAAGTTAACAATATGGTAGACAAACAATACGAGGGTCGAAAGTGAAATGTGTTGTGTTAGTTTTACTAATTAAATTATCTATTAATTATTCTTTGGGATCGGCAGTGATCGTCACATAGAGAATATACTTTTCCAAAATCTAATAAGTTCTGTAGCAGTGATCGTCATATAGGGAATACACTTTTCTAAAATTTAATAAGTTACAGTTTGTAGTTTTCTTTTCAACTTTATTTCATTCAGAGAACATCGTTGACGTTCTCTATAGACTATATTCGATCATGTGGTAATGTAATTCGAAAGCTACGATCTCTTTCATAGAATTTAAAAAAATTTCACTTTTGACTCTAAATTCCATAGATCTGAATAAAAACACAACTAATATAATGATGAAGTAATATATTTATAAAATAGATCGACAGAGATTAACCGAATAAAAAGAAGAGATAAAGCATTATTAGAGCATCTTGTCCATTACTGATATTGCGAGTAAAAGAGAGTTCAAAACATTATTAAGCTTAAGAAAAAACTATTTATTCTACAGTTAAGATATTTTCGACTCAATTGTGCTCATCTATGATCAACATAGATGAGCACAAGTAAACTTAAACTCTTCTAATGATATCTTTCAAATTTCGATGTCCTAAAACGCCACTTCTTACAAACTTGATCAGATTTATTTCTCAGAGAGATCTTTGAGACAAGGGCAGATCAAAGTCTACGCTCTTGAATTTCTATCAAATATCGAATTCATTTTCTCACAAAAATACAGATCGTAGGAGAGCGAATAATAGAGTTTAGTTTCTTAAAATGATTCTTTAACATTCCAGTGCCTTAATGCCTGTGAAATTTCGAGAGTGTATGAGGTTGCCTGATGGAAAAAGGTGGTGTTACAAATACATATAAGTTGCTGTAAAAACTTACTTTCAAGGTTCATTTTTCTTTTTCTTTCTTCTTCACATCGAAATTCCTTTTAAAGGGCCAAGACACTCTGTGACATACAGGATCAGAATTTTAAAAATTCTGCCCAATTTTGGAACACGTTCTACCAAGTGAATAGGTATTTTCTTTTGCGAAACATTTTCATCTAATTTGGTCTTAATTCCACTCAGAAACCCTGGAGCCGATGAACGCTCGACAAAAAACAATGAGGAGACATTTCGATCTTAATATGTTCATGATCTCTATCGAGGGAAGATCGTCATCATAATGTTACGACGATGATTGCTTGATTGTTCTCACTTTGAATTTGCTTGATTGTTCTCACTTTGAATTTGCTTGATTGTTCTCACTTTGAATTTTGTTTCTCTTACTTTAACTCGATCGTCTAAGGTGTACTTTTTGAAACATCACTTAACAATTACATAGAACTCAAGCAAATCGAATATTCTTTTGCGAAACAGTTTCATCCCATTTGGTCTTTATTCTCTAGAGGAGATATTTCGATCTTGTTATGTTCAGAGAGAGTTGTGATTAATGCAGAATTGTCGACTTATATACTAACGGTCGATGCCTCTAATCATTTCGTTATCAGTAGATAAAAATGGCCGTTTCTTCTAACTATATCGTAATAAGGATGGAGATCATAACCTCTATCAGATGAAGATCAATAAAGATCAATGCACTAATTAACAGTTTCTTTAAGGGTGATAATTACTACCTTTGCTTGATCTCTTTCTTCGCCTTATAGAGAATGAATGATACCTCTAGACATATCGATATGAAAATAGACATCAGAAGAGGCTAATCACTAATTAGTTGATTCTGTAAAGAAAGAATATGATCACTTCTCTTGCTCAACGTCGTTCTACTTTACAGAGTACAAGGTTGTTCTTACCTTAAACAAACTTTCAGTGTGTTTCCCTTACACTTGATCGTCTAGAAGATTTGGAAGATTCCTTGTGTTTAAAGTAACAGGATGTGGTCAATTGATTCGATTTTTGCTCATTAGATGTTGGAAAAGAAAACAAACGTGATAAAAGAGTAGTTTCTTATCTGGTTATCTTTTTAACAGCGTAATTGCAATTGAGAAGTCATTTCGTATTTAATATCTCATGGTTGGGACCTGTGATTGAACCAAATTGTGCACGTGGATGCCTCTAGATGTAATTATCGGATTTTCAGCAAGAAAAACGATAGAATCATTATGCAATAGAAGTGGATGGAGATCATACAAAATCAAAGGTTTAAATGTAAAGCTTTTGTAAGAGGGAGGTTCAGTCTACTCTAATCATAGTTTTGAAATCGTATATTTGTGCTTTGTAGATCGTTATTAGAAAGATCAAAAATTCTTTATGAATAGAAACGCGATCTCATTCTAATACTTACTAAGAAAAGGGTTGTCTAGGCTGGGGTTTAGTAACTCCATTTTGACTTCAATGTAGTTACTATCGAAAAGAAACTAACCTTGATCTTTGGCTAGTCTTTTCATCTGTAAGACAGAAAGATTTAAACATTTGAATACATTAAAACATCAAATTGCACTTACTTTCTTTTAAAAGACTTTTCCTATTGCCCTCATACTACAGTAAACAAGGAAAAAATACATCGATAAAAAAATACGATAAAAAAAAAACTAAATGTTTGGTGCTGTCAATGTTGTCATTGGCAACACTTTAAAGGAAAATCCCACATACACTGACAAACACTAAACCACCCATACAAACGTATTATACATACGTACGTACACTTGCATGCACGAACACTTTCAGTTTTTCCCTCTCAACAGCACGACAGACAACGCACAACAATATATTTTCAAACAATTCCATCCACAGTTTGAAATGAAGGCAGGATGTGACACTCATTCACTGCACACACAGTCACTTTCACAGGCTCATAGGCACCCACACACTTTACAAAAAGTAAAATATAAAGGGGAAAAACTATCGGAACCACATGCCAATAGAAGTAGAGAATAGTGTTTTGAAAATAGTAAAACACTTGAAATCATCATTGAGCAAAATTGGATGTGGAGACGGAGATGGAATGACAACGAAAAAAAAACTGAAAAAAAATATAAATAAACAAAAAAAGTAAAACGATTTCTGTAGCATCTTCTTTTTTTAGATATTTGAAATGTTTACGATCTAAGCCACACACACACGCGGACAAGTGCAAAATATAAATAAAAAAACTAAAATTTCCCGAAAAAATACACAAGATTGACAATTGAACACGTTTTAGTGAAATTTTGTTATCAAACCAAAAAAAAAAAAAAACGAATTAGAAAATAATATAGTAGTAGAGATCAAGACCAGAATACAAAAGCAATGTCAAATAACAGCAATGCAGGCTTGAACCAACATGCAATCTACAATTAAAATTCAATATTAAATTGCCACAAAAAAGAAAAACAACAAAAATATGAAAAACTATTTGTCTGTCACAACACAACTTGTACAAGTGATATGAAAAAGTACTTGATTGAGTCAAACGAAAAAGAAAAAAACTAACACATCCATAAAACAAAATAAGCGTTAATATACAATGTTGACGTGTGTTTGTCGTCCTGTATCGGGAAATTTACCTAAAATGCCACCCTCTGTAAGGCCAACAACTAAACAACAACAGCAACAGCAAAGATTATTACAAAATAATAACAATAACAACACCAATGTATTAAATAATAATAACAACAACATCAATATTAATAACAATATTTACAACAACAATCATATGGTAGTGGTTACAGCCGAACCAAAACTAAATGTAAGTCTGTCTTTTCCTGAAACGTCTTTTTTATACTTTTTATTTGTGGGAAAAAAGTACCCAAAAAAATAATCATAAAGAACCTTTTTTTACCTTATTTTCATTTTGCTTTTCTTCTATTGTTTAAAGTTTTCTTTAGAAATTTTTATTTATGGGGAGTTTTATATCTTAAAGATAAAGTTTTTTTATAAAGTCATTTTTATTATTATTGTTTAGTTTTGAAAAAAAGTACCAAATTTATGGGCCTTAAATCTTACAATATCTCATTGAAAATATTTTTGTTATAAGAAGATATTTCATCCTAAATTTTTGGAATTTCAAAACTTAACTAAACATGTATTTGAAATATTATATTATAAATTCTTTTCGTCTAAAGCAATTCTCATAGTTATCGTGGCAGTTCGCTGTAAGCGTTTTGACAAAATCTCATACATTATAGATTTCCAATACTCAATATGTCAAATAGATCAGAGCAACTAATAAAAGATAAATAGATAGATAGATAGATAGATAGATAGATAGATAGATAGATAGATAGATAGATAGATAGATAGATAGATAGATAGATAGATAGATAGATAGATAGATA
>NC_060954.1:41806126-41808626 GCF_022045245.1 Lucilia cuprina
AAATAGATTTTGATTTATATTGTTTTCATAATTTCTTTTTAACATTTTCATCATTTTTCACACAATTTTCTATGAGAGACTAGAAAAAGATTTTTTTCTATTCTACAATTTCATTCAATCTGCATCCTTGGGATGGAAAAGTGTCGAAAAAAAGTATTCATTTGTATGTTTTGTAATTTTTCCATTTCAGGTGCCTGGCAGGCTGACGTCAGCCGAATTAAGGGCGATGGCACTACGTCAACAGCAGCAAATTGATTCACAACATCAACTGTTGGCCACAAAGGAGCAACGTTTACGCTTTCTCAAACAGCAAGAGGTACGAAATGCTGTTGCCAATGCTGAGGGTGAACGTTTGCGGCGTTTACGTGAGCGTGTCGAGGCTCAAGAATCAAAATTAAGACGTTTACGTGCTTTAAGAGGTCAAGTTGATTTGCAAAAGACCTACAATGTTACACTGAGTAAGTTGGAGTTTTATTTTATTTTTTTTCTAATTTTGCTTTAGATGAATGTTTGTTTGTTTGAATGATTGAATTTTCCTGTTTTAGTTTTCTTGGTAAAGGAAACATAAACCAAACGAAAGCAATTTCCATATAATTAGCATTTTTATTGAAAACCAAAGAAAAACAAAGTGAAACCTTTGTCAAAGTGGAATAAATCATAACTCTCAGCAAGAGTCAATTAAAGTAGGCAAAAAAAAAAATGAAAACAACAACGTTGCCATTAAATTTTAATTTTCTTGATGTTATTTGAAATTGTTTTATTATTCGTTTGTAAGAAACACGCTATTTTATGAACATGCAACATTTGGAGTTTGTTCGTACGAAGTGGTCATTTAACCTAAATTCTTTTTTACTTGCTTATTAACTTTTTAAAAAGGATCATTATTTGTATAGTTTATTTTAGAGGTGCTTATCGTTTATTATTTCACAGACCTCTTGAGACATTTATACGATATCGAGTACCCTCGTAGTTATGAGGTAAAAAATTTTGAGGGATAAAAGTCAAAGTTGGCCTGAATTGGAGCATCATTTTGTCCTCATCTACAAGATATTTTGAAACTAAAGACAGACCCGGACTATTGGGTATTATATATCCTGATTATGATCAATTGATTGATTATTACGTATCTTTTATATACGGCGACATAATTTTTTCGTATCGAATTGCAGGACCGATATTCGATTAACGATCTTAGGGTTGCTAAAGTATTATCATCATAAAGTAAGAATTTCTTTCTTCAAGCTTTTTTACGATGCAATCTATGTATGTGTCTGAACCATCAGGATAGACTAAGATAGCAATCTAATTTAACCAACAAATCAGCTTTTTATTGATTGATGTCACGATCATTTTTAGTGCCCCTAAACAAGAACCATTAAGAAGAGACCTCAATTAAATATTACAACTTTATTATACTTTAGCCTGTACTATAGTCTAGAATATCCTAAGTTATAAACTGGAATATAGTAGGGACTGTAGTCTAGACTATATTCTGGGCTATAGTCTGGACTATAGTCAGGACTGAAGTCTGGACTTAAGTGTAGACTATAGTCTGAACTATAGCCTGGACTATAGTCTGAACTATAGTCTGGACTATAGTCTGAACTATAGTGTGGACTATAGTCTGAACTATAGTCTTGACTATAGTCTGGACTATAGTCTGAACTATATTCTGGATTATAGTCTAAACTATGGTCTGGACTATAGTCTGAACTATAGTCTGGACTATAGTCTGAACTACAGTCTGTACTATAGTCTGAACTAAAGTCTGTACTATAGTCTAAGGTTTAGACTATAGTCTGAACTATAGTCTGAACTATAGTCTAAACTATAGTTCAAACTATAGTCTGAACTATAGTCTAAACTATAGTCTGAACTATAGTCTAAACTATAGTCTGAACTATAGTCTAAACTATAGTCTGAACTATAGTGCTTTAGGTTTATCTTGCACACAGATAGTGACAATTTTTAAAATTTGAAAAAGGAAGAAGTTAGTCAGATAGAGTTAGTTAGCTGGTGGCAGCAATGAATATCGAAGTGTATGAAAAACATACGACACATTTATTATACCCGTACCCCACATTCATCCCGTACAATATACAATTAATTACAACTCATTTCCAACGCTTAGTCCCACAGTCACTCCTCTGTGAGGTATCTGTTGTTTCAGACACAGCACCGAACTAATCGAAATATTTGCTTTACCTTACTTAGTCTTTATGTGGTGCTTTGGTTCGACATCTTATTCAATCTATGTAATGCCTAAGCCAGACGAGACATGTTGGTAACACCTCTGTTCTCCGGGATTGCAAGGTGAAGATTTCACCAAGGTAACATGCCCCTGGGGGAGCTAGTGGCAGCAATACTGGCTCTTGTATTCCTGCAGATTTGAGTCCCTACAGAGAATTCGAAATCGATGATCTGCATCTATATTATATCTACATACATAGCTGCATGCACTATCACGATCAGATCAGAAGATCTTGCAAATACCTACATA
>NC_060954.1:41811126-41850975 GCF_022045245.1 Lucilia cuprina
ATTTCCACTTATAAATATGTGGAAAAGAACTTTTATAATCCCCTGCATATTTATAGGCAGCAATTATGCACTAGATATGTCGCTACATGGGTATAAGTAGGTCAAATGGATTCATTTATCTTGATTCTTCCTATTTAATGTTAAGTTATAGAAATGTTTAATTTGTTAATCTAATGCTTGTTCCATATATTGGCTTTACAAGGTGCTCAAGATCCGTTGGAATTTGAGTGATATTTGGAATTACATTGAATTTTAGAATATTAGTTGATTACGCAACTTCAGAAATCTCCAGAAGTAAAATCCGTTTATGCAAAATGTATATTGTAGAGTTCAATAAGTGATACGTAAGGTCATCCAAATTGAACGTACGCTCTAAATCTACATACTCTAGTCTATAGTCTAGTGTATAGTCTAATCTATAGTCTAGTCTATAGTCTAGTCTATAGTCTAATCTTTAGTCTAGTCTATAGTCTATTCTATTGTCTAGTCTATAGTCTAGTCTATAGTCTAGTCTATAGTCTAGTCTATAGTCTAGTCTATAGTCTAGTCTATAGTCTAGTCTATAGTCTAGTCTATAGTCTAGTCTATAGTCTAGTCTATAGTCTAGTCTATAGTCTAGTCGTTACTTCGGTAGACCGAATACGTATTGCCGATCGATTAAATAAGCCAAAGGCTTTTTCTGACGCACACACTCTGCGATAAAACTTCTATAAACAGAGTAAACTCTCAACATCACTTGGTATCACATACACTTAACACCAACTCATTTCTATACAGCCACTCCTGTGTGGGACATCTGTTGTCTCGGCAACATCACCGAGTTTATTCCGATTAACTGAATTTACCGTGTATCAGTTTTTAACCAACATTTTCTTTCGCGAATTTTTGCTAAAACCCCACCCATTACGTGCAACCTGAAGGAAACCTTTCCAATAATCAGGAGAAGGCAAAATCCGAAACTCTTCCATGCAGACTACCGGTTTCTGTTCTGTTCGAATCATTGTCAAATCATTCGATCATTAAAAGTTTATAGTTCCGGCATACTAGAAAAACTAATAGCACATATTTTCTCCGGAAAGAATATGATGATAAGGAACTTTCACCAAGGTAACATGCCCCGGAGACAGCTACTGTGTAAATCGAAACCGATATCCAACTTTTCTTTTGTATGTAGTAATGATGTTCTCTTACGATCAGTAGTTCTTTGTTACGATATGTGATAATTTGTTTTAGGCTACTAAGTCAGATGGATCTTGCATATGTTGAGTCTTTAGTCCAGTTGTAGGTTTCGAACAATTGGAAAAATAGTGCACAAACGGAACATCAGGTTCATGTGTACGTGAAGTTTGTATACTTCAATACAGTGGTTCAGATTGTATATAAATTTGTCTAGTCTGTTGAAAACATAGTTCAGCAATATGAAATTAGTTAAATTTAATAATCCTTATTCATTAAAGTCACTAAATATCCTTTAGCGGTAATGGAATTCCTTCTTACTTAGGAATAGTCATAAATTTTTTTCAAAAACTACCTTAATTTTACATTCCATGAACGACGCTAAATTTTCTACGTAAATAGTAAATTTCATAGGAATGAACATATTTACATATAAAATTTACACATTCCTTTTAAAGGACTAGTAAACTAAGCCAAAACTAAACTCACCTTAACTAAAACACACACAGCTACCAAGACAGATATACAAATGGGCGGACAGAAGGACATAAATACTTATACTGAAGCACATGCACATTCTAAGTACATACAAGTACACTCAACCTAACATGCACAGCTAATATCTATATGTATTTGTGTATCCTTTAGTTACAAGTGTAAATGTTTGTATATTCTTTAATATTTGTTTAACTGTGATATAGGCCGAGTTAAGTCGTATGGCCATATTATATTTACATGTTAGAGTCTAAAGGACAATGGACTAAAATGTAAATTTCTTTCATTTGTTATCGTTGCTTTTGCTGCTGATGTTGTTGTTATTGTTGTTGCTCATGTTAACGCCAAGTAATACCCAGGTAACATGATGGACTTTTTTTGTTCCCTTTAGAGATAATTTTATGGTTCATTAGACAGTGTTGTAAAGGAATTAAATTAAAAACACCATTAATTTGGTTACACAGAAAAACATTGAAATAAATGTTAATTTTCAAGGACAATTAAAGTATTTGTTGTTTAAGTTTATTTAATAAAGAATAATTAAATTATTTGTGTGCTGTTGTGAGACAAAGTTATGGTGGTTTGACTGACAATTCCAATGGGATTTTATGGTAATTCATAAGAGGATTTATGGGGTTATTACTCTGCCGTTCTGGCAAGTTTTCACTGAAATCTTTAAGATAGTAAGAATTTTGAAAACACATTGTTTTTACGTTTTTATACCCTACACCACTTTAGTGGGGAGGGCATATTGGGTATGTGCTGATGTTTGTGATACAAAAATATTCGTCCTATACCCACCTTAAAGAATATCAATCGGCTTAGAATCGTTTCCTGAGTCGATTAAGCTATGTCCGTCCGTCTGGCTGGTTGTCCACGTAAAACTTATGCGCAAGTTACAGGTCGTAATTTTCAAGATAATTGGATCAATGCAGCGAAGAATTGGGGCCTTGAACTTTATTGGAATTATCGTTACTTCTTGATCTACTTATACATACTTAATTCAGACAGTAGACTTTTACAGCAAGATTTTGATCTTTTTTCGGTTGAAATTCCGCCTCGTTTCTCTCTAACTTTCAAAAATGGGTGCGAAAATCCAAGGCAACGTAAATTCCAGATAGCGGACAGTTGTTATTCAAATTTTACCAGTTGGAACCAAGGATATCAAGAATGCTTCGTGACTAATAATGTTCCAAAGTTAAGTCCGCTCCTATGTAGTGCTCAATTACTCTGAAAAACTGTGTTAGTGGGACATTATTGGCGTGAATGAAAAGGTTTATATATACGTTTCATATTTTAGGACTTATAAGTTTCAGACTGTGATAGTCCAAGTTCTTATTTAGTCTTTGAATCGGTGTTCTTGAATTATTCTTCATAGGGACATTATTATGGCTAATTGGGAGCTTCGTGGAGACTTCATGAATTGGTTGATTGCTAGACGAATTGAACAACTCTAGATATAGATTCAATAACTGTTCTCTAGTTCTTATGAAGCTTTTGACATGTTAACGTCTGCTATAGTCCTGGTCGTCTAAACCTCGACATTTCCATCTTCTCCTGCACAACAACAATTTTCTGAATTGACTATTGGTTTATTACTGGTCAAGTTGTTAACCAAATTTTCAAAAGATCTGCCGCAACGGATCGGTTTTGAACAAAGTTGCATGAACATTGGAACAGTTGCATAGTCAATAAGAACTATTTCGATATCTTTAAGATTTTCCAGTTTTATTATTTTTTATTATTTTCCAAATAATGTTCTAATTAGGATAATATCGGTCCTTACATGTACTTATTGCTTCTTCGGAGGCAACTCATCCTTTCGTTAAGGTTAGGCCATAGTATTTAAGTGAGTTCTCTTATCAGTTACTCTGCAAATGACCGTATGGGGCCTCTCGTCCATACGTCTAACGGATTGGCGTTTATCGTAAGTAAATTTGCTTTTTCATTGTCGAATATTTGGGAGTTTTCTTGTACCCATACGATGCAAAGCCTTTCACTGAAAGAAGCTTCAGTTCTGACTGTCTTGTCATCCCATCTGGTCTTAGATCTTATTTTATTAGCTGACATAACTTTAATTACTTTTTGGATGTCGGAAACGGTTTTGACTACTTAGGGCGACTTACTCAAACCGTTGTTAAATTCAAAATCGAGACCCAAATATAAACTTAGTTACTGCCGTCGTTCTCTTATGCCAAAGCCGCCAGTAATCTTTAAGAACTTAAAGATGTTATGATTACTATATCCTACTACTATATTTTACTATATCCTGATAAAATGTGTCTAATCATTCAAACCATCGACCCAATATCGCTGACGTTATAACTCAGCTTATGCTATAGTATTTCTCTTATTGTCTCTCATTTCTGCAAGTATATAGACTCATTAATAGTCCTTAACTTAAAATTTATTAGTCATTCTTAAAGTTTGACCACATAACTCTTTTATGGAGCTTTTATATATTATCAGCTGGTGCTATATGTCAATAAATAATTGACTTTGCCATTTGTTATCTGACAGTTGTTAGTGGAGTACAAATTTCTTTTCTGATCCAGAGAGTTTATAATGATTAGATGAGAAGTGATAACATCAAGTTATCTTAATATAAATATCACTCTGAAACTGATGATTTCTTCTTAGGCAACTTCTCAGTTGAAGATAACAATATATATTACCCTCTGACATATGAAGTAAGTTACCAGAAGTCATTAGGAGTGATTAATCTTCTCACATAGGTATAACTAATAAAGTCAGCAGTTAAGTACATATATGTATTTATCTCATTCCAATAAAATCGTATTATCATTAATGAAATAAAACAAATCGCATTAAAGTTATAAAAATAAATTCAACTTTTGCTAGAATTTCATTCACATCGGTGGGTAAATGAAATTGACACTCTAACATATAACATTAACCCCACCAGCAAACAAATGCCTAACAACGAATAATCTAACATAATTAGTATTGTTTTTTTTTTAGGGAGGTCCTTGTGTCGTGTATGAAAGCCATGTATCTTTAAGCGAAATGAACTGAAACATGAAATATGCCTGAACTTTGGCTTAAAAATCGATTGTTAATGGTTTTCCATGAATGACAATAATACAATGGGAGATCATACATGTTTGTATGTTGTATGTTGCATGTTGTATATAGTCACATACATACATACATGTTTACTATGTATGTATGTAACCGCAAAATGGTTGGATGTGTACTTAGGGATGTATTTATGTTTACAATGGTTTTGGCTGGAAATTTAAACCCATAAAATTGAATGCATTATTCTTTCGAAATTAAATCCAATTAAATCCGCCTTATAATACTAGCAAGAGCACAATATTAATGTTAGCTTAACATGATGATGATGATGCTGAACAATTATTGAAGTAATGGATGTCAGCAGGTGATATTTAGCAGTTCATATAAAAGATTTCCACAAATGTCAGGTTCAGAAGTTAATTAATGTGATGAAACAAAAATAATGCTAATCATGCCGCAACGAAAATCAATAAAGTTTAAAATAATTAGAATTTTAGAATTTGTTTATTAGTTTGGGATAAGAAATTGTTAGGAGATTTCATTAATTAAATAGAATTTAATAGGTCTACTATATAATTAAGACTTAAAACTAAAGAATGATCAGTCTATAGTCAAGACTATGGACTGCCTAATAGTCAAGAATATATACTATTCTATAGTCGAAACTAAAGACTGATCTGTAATCAAGACTATACACTGACCTATTGTCAATACTATAGACTGATTTATAGTCAATACTATAGACTGATCTATAGTCAATACTATAGACTGATATATAGTCAAGACTATATACTGATTTATAGTCAACACTATAGACTGATCTATTGTCAAGACTATAGACTGATCTATTGTCAAGATTATAGACTGATCTATAGTCAAGACTATAGACTGATATATAGTCAAGACTATAGACTGATCTATAGTCAAGACTATAGACTGATCTATTGTCAAGACTATAGACTGATCTATAGTCAAGACTATAGACTGATCTATAGTCAAGACTATAGACTGATCTATAGTCAAGACTATAGACTGATCTATAGTCAAGACTATAGACTGATCTATAGTCAAGACTGTAGACTGATCTATAGTCAAGACTGTAGACTGATCTATAGTGTAGACTATAGACTGATACATAGTCAAGACTATAGACTAATCTATAGTAAAAACTATAGACAGATCTTTTGTCAAGACTATAGACTGATCTATTGTCAAGGCTATAGACTCATCTATAGTCAAGATCTATAGTCAAGACTATAGACTGATCTATAGTCAAGACTATAGACTGATATACAGTCAAGACTATAGACTGATTTATAGTCAATACTATAGACTGATCTATAGTTAAGACTATAGACTGATCTATAGTCAAGACTATAGACTGATCTATAGTCAAGACTATAGACTGATATACAGTCAAGACTACAGACTGATCTATAATCAGAACTATAAACTGATCTATAGTCAAGACTATAGTCAAGTCTATAGACTTATCTTAAGTCAAGTCAAGACTTATATATAGTCAAGTCTGTAGATCGATCTATAATCAAGTCTACAAGCTAATCTATAGCCAAGATTATAGACAGTTCTATTGTTAAAACTATAGACTGATCTATAGTTTAGACTATTGACTGATCAATTGTCAAGACTTTAGACTGATCAAGATACAAAACAGTAGAGTCGTCTATAGACATGACAAGTATATTTTAATTGATATTATAAACCTAAAATCTAAGCTAAAGTATGATCTTTCGTATGTTCTGAAATTTGCAAATTTTCTAATAATATATATTAATCTATTCTTATTCCAGGTAATGATTTAGACTCGATACGAGCATTATTCAGTGAAAAGGAAAAAGAATTAAGTTTGGCGGTAGCTAAAGTAGAAGCTCTAACTAGACAATTAGAAGACTTAAGACGAGATCGAAGATGTCCCATAAATTTAATAAATGGTGGCAGTACCACCGGTCAGCCCTTACCGCCTCAAGCATCCAGGGAATTGGAAAAGTTAAGAAGAGAATTGATGGTAAGATAAAACATTAACGTTAACATAAGAAAAACTTTAAATAACAAACACACTATTCTCCTCTATAATTTAGTATCGTAATCAATTGTCATTGCAACAAGATGCACGACTACACTTACAACGAGAAGCCTTACAACAAAGACAAGCGGAATTGCGATCTGTCGATCAAAGAATTTATGAGTTGCAAACACGTTTACAACGTAAAAAAGCCGCCAATGTACAAAACAATCAACAAAATATCAGTCCACCGCATTTAATGCAACAGGTACAACAACAACAGCAACAGCAGCAACATAATACTCAGCCACCTTCTAGCCAAAATCACAGTACATACAACAGCAGCAGCAATACTAACAACAAAAGCAATGATGTAAACTATACAGCAAATGTGGCACCCAAGACCGGTGTAGCGGCCCTTAAGCAGCAACTGCTGCAAAAACAAGCCAATCAAGCTGCAGCCAATGGTCAGGCGTACAACAATAAATTCGCCAATATTATAAATCGTGGTGAAAATCGCAACATACCACGAGGCAATGTGGCCGCCGTTGAACCCTACATACACACACCTCAAAAGTCCACCATAACACCCACCTCTTCCTATTTGGGCAATATATTAAAGCATGCTGCCGCCACAGCCAACACCAATCAACAAAATCAGCTAATACAAGATCATGCTCATGTAAAGTTGAATTTGAGTCATGGCTCGAATGTGGCGAATCATTTAGCGGGCTCTAACACCAGTCCCAATTTCTTTACAGCCGAAAGTGATGAATCAAAGTTGGCCAAGAAAATGTTAACGGCTGCCATCACCAATAAGAACACATTAAGTGAGCAACACAACAATCAAACGAATGCGGAACCAGTTAAGGTAGATACTTCGCATCATATTTATGCAGAGGTGGGACCGAAAAAACGAGATCTGGTCAAAGAAGTAGCTGCAAATTTAGAAACTCAAACCAATACCAGCGCTAATACAACACAACAAACTACCACCAGTAAAATACCCAAAAGTATAGGAACCAATAGCTCTGCCTCGGCACTGATAAGTAAACTAAATAATGCTGCCTCTAGCCATCACACAACAACAGGACCATCTCATATACCACAAAGGGAAAAATCGGATTTGGAAAAGAAAACAGAAATAGCGGTTAGTAATGAAACGCTATTGGAGAAGAATTCACATCAGCTGACAGTGCATAGTATGCCTTTGGGAACGGCCAATAAGTCGGTAGCTACCGCTATGGCTGCAAATGCCATTTCACCCACTTCCTCAACGAGCAACAACAACACCTCTAATGTAAATTCGAATGAAAAATCGAAAAACTCAGCTGCTGGCAGCTTAGTTGTACCTCCACGCAAACCCATTAGTAGTGTGGCGCCCACATCGGTTACCAGTGCCATACCGAAAATGATCACCTATAGTCCCAAGGTAAATAGAGTGGCGCCAAGTGTAGTAAGTGCTAATGCAGCGGCTTTAAGCGGCAATGCCACTAGTAATAACAACAATAGTGATAGACCAGCCTTGCCACCGAAACCCAATAAAATGTCACCAAATGAAGCCAACCAAGAAACCTCTACGACAAATGCAACAAATCCCTC
Organism: Lucilia cuprina; assembly: GCF_022045245.1. NCBI lineage: Eukaryota > Metazoa > Arthropoda > Insecta > Diptera > Calliphoridae > Lucilia > Lucilia cuprina. The sequence goes on from NC_060954.1 coordinate 41,819,465, forward strand.
TACGAAAAAGACCTCATTAGAACAGCAAGCTGCTTCGTCGAACGCCTCTTCCTCATTACCCTTACAGAATATTAATGATAATTTACCCATTAAAGCGAAACCCTTAACCATACGCAAACAACCGCTATCCGAACAGCCCCGACTAAAATCTTCCTCTAACATAATAAAACCCTCAAGTCAACAACAAAATTCGCGTAAACTGGATCACAACTCCGCTAATAATTATTTGTTTAATGAACGTAGATCTAATAATAATAATGAGCTTTCCTCAGAGACCAATAGTGAGGCCAACTCAACGCCACAATATTCTCCTAATCTTCAATCGCAACAGCAGCAGCAACAGCAAGTGCTCGGTTCACATTCTCCCAATACTTTATCACCTCAATCTCAGAGTAGTGTTGATGAACCCGATCGTAGTGAAAATACAAATTCACCACAAGAGAAATCCTCACCCGATAGTCTTAAGAGAAGAATGCGTTCGCTATCGGCTGGTAATGCCAGCTCCAATGCCAACAATGGTAAACCCAAACTAACCAGAAGAGTTAGTTTTGATCCTTTGGCCTTACTACTCGATGCCAGTTTAGAGGGTGAATTGGAATTGGTCAAGAAAACTGCCATGCAGGTGGCCAACCCCAGTGCGGCCAATGATGAGGGCATTACCGCTCTACACAATGCCATTTGTGCGGGTCATTTTGATATAGTCAAGTAAGTTTTTGTGATTACAGTTAAATTCCTTTAATAATGATTTATATGTATTCCTATAGATTCCTAGTTGAATTTGGTTGTGATGTCAATGCCCAAGACTCAGACGGCTGGACTCCTCTACATTGTGCTGCCAGTTGTAATAATTTGGCTATGGTTAAATTTTTGGTGGAAAATGGTGCCTGTCTATTTGCTGCCACTTTATCGGATCACGAAACTCCAGCGGAGAAATGTGAAGAAGATGAGGAGGGTTTCGATGGTTGTTCAGAGTATTTGTACAGTAAGTAACTATAGTTTGTGGATCAGTAACAAAGGATTGTAATTTCTCGATTTGATTGAACATAAAAATACAAATTGCACGTATTTATATAGGATTTTGAATGATTAACGCGAAACCTGAAATTGTTTATGCGGAAAATTCAATTCGTTTAGAGCACATGATATCCATGCTTATTAATTTTGATTATGGCCTAAAGAGCCATTCTTTCGCTGGTTTGATTACAGACTTTACTTTGGCTTTAATTATACAGTTTTTGCATTAGATCCCGCCTGTCACTTCAAGGGGCAGTTGCAGGATGTTCTTAGTCGATTTGAACCTTTTTGGTTCAAATCTATCTATCTATCTATCTATCTATCTATCTATCTATCTATCTATCTATCTATCTATCTATCTATCTCTCTGTCTGTCTGTCTGTCTGTCTGTCTGTCTGTCTGTCTGTCTGTCTATCTATCTATCTATTTCTCTATATATCTATCTCTCTGTCTATCTATCTATCTATCTATCTATCTATCTATCTATCTATCTATCTATCTATCTATATATCTATCTATCTATCTATCTATCTATCTATCTATCTATCTATCTATCTATCTATCTATCTATCTATCTATCTATCTACCTAACTATATATCTATCTATCTATCTATCTATCTATCTATCTATCTATCTATCTATCTATCTATCTATCTATCTATCTATCTATCTATCTATCTATCTATCTATCTATCTATCTATCTGTCTATCTATCGAGGTGATAGAGCCTACATCGGGAGAGTTTAGAAATTATGTTCCCATACTGGATTAAGAGTGCAAGAGAGCCCTTAACAAAACTCTTTGCCGATCACGGCTTTAGAGTATTTAGCAAGATAATAATATGCAAACGAGAAACATTCTGACTGAATCGACATCTAAAATTTCTGAACATCACACTATTTGCCTCAACTAACTTAATATTTTATCTCCTTCTAATTAAAGGCATTCAAGAAAAACTTGGCATACTTCATAATGGTGAAGTATATGCTGTCTTCTCGTATGAGGCCCAAAACAGTGATGAATTAACATTCAATGTTAATGATCATTTAGTCATTTTACGCAAAGGTGATGATGCGGAAAGTGAATGGTGGTGGGCTAAAAATGAACAAAACGAAGAGGGCTATGTGCCACGCAATCTGTTGGGAGTAAGTATAATTTCTTAAACGAAAAGAAATTTATATTAATTTCTATATATATTTTTTTTTAATTACAGCTCTATCCTAGAGTACCTCCTCAGACGACCAACTACACTGATTAGCAGTTAATAAGATTTTGTGTTTTAAAAAAGAAAGCGGGACGTTTAATACAAAAACACTATATATCAAAATTTTTGTAATGTTTTATTAAATAATACAATTTAATTTAACTATTACTTATGATTTTGTTAAATTTATTTTAGTTTTACAATTCTAATATATAATTTTTAATAATTTTTTTAAGAAAAAAACAAAATTTCTATGAAATGTGCAACATAAATTACTTATTATGAATATGTTTATAAAAAAATATAAAATATTTACATTGATTAGTTTATTAAGCTAAAATACAAAAACAAAATAGTAGTTACGAAAAACTATACAAATAGAAGACACCAATTTTTACCAGATAAAAATTAAAAAAAAAAACATTAATAAATAAAAAACCACAACACAATAAATTTCTAAAATGACATTAGCTGTAAGACAAAAAAAAATATATAAAATAATTAAATTAAACACACATTTTCATATTGTTTCTAATTTAGTTAAACAATAATTGCAAAATTATAAATTATATATTATGAAATTATAGAAAAACAAAACACAAGTACTTAAACTTTAATAAATAGTTTGTAAGTTAAATAACAACAAATCATACACACCCCCTGCCTCTAATGCCCCTCCTTTATAATCACACAATTTACACAAACATTTCATTTAGTGAATGAAAAAGAAATATTTAAAATATTCTTATAACTAAAATATAACAAAAATTAATACTTAATACTTAAATAATACGATTATACTTATTACAACTATAACTACTTACATACAACAACTACTATATTTTTGCCTAATTATTGTGATTTTTTTGTAAAACTAAAAAAACTAACAATAATAAAAAAATTATATTCAAAAGCAAAAAAAACCAAAGTATTTTATTTCAATTGTCCAATTCACAAACATTGTCGTACCTTTATATCGTTGTATGTCATTAAAATGTAGTAAATAAAAAATTTTGAAAGCAAAACAAGAAATACGACATACTACGATACAACCGTACAACACTGATTGTGAATCGTATAAATAAAGTTATGATCCGTTAGGTTGTAAGTACGGTAGAGCTTATGGCACCACTTATGTAAAAATTTAAAAAAAACAACGTCTAAGAGTAGGTCTAAGGCTCCACTTCATCACTATGATTCTTCTACATTTCCTAGCACTAATATACACTGTTGAACCTATCCTTTAGATGGTGCCTCCATTTTAAGTACTTTACTCCTTCCGCCATCTTCTTGTCCAAGAAACAGGATTCAATACAAAATTATTGGCTTTATTACGAAAAGACCAATTTACATCTTTGCTGGGTTAACAATGAGGCAACCCGGTTGAACTCACATCAAGGCCGTATTCAGAACTTTTTTAGTACTTCTACATTAGTAATTTGGATCCTTTTTTGCCTTAAAAGTATTACGACATCGTCTGCATAGCTGATAGTTGTAAGTTTTTTCTCAGTTAAGCTTCTTAGGAGGCTATTAATCATGGTTAAGCAGAGTAAAGGGGTAAAAGTGGAACCATATGGTTTACTGTGAAATACTCTTTTCCCTACATGTCGTAGCATATGCATATGTCCCAGCAGTTCGACAAAGAGTCAATTAGTTCCACTAATAGTTAACAACCTGGATGATTGCAATTCATATGTTTTGTTTCATTCGTCACGAATGTACCCTTTGTAATCGAGAATGAACACAATCGCCACTTTAGTGTCCTTTTTTTAAGTGGCAGCGGAGACAGTCGTCTCTTTACTGTACTCAAGTAACCTAGAGATTATACTCTTAAAAGCTGTTTTTTTCGAAAGTAGTTATTTCTTTTGGAGAAATAATTATTACATTCTACTAATATGCCACCATCTGGTTAATTCAAATATATATCTTTCGGGTCAATCGTCACATAATTGTCCCTTAGTATTCTAGAGAGTAGATAATTGAAATTTTTAAATTTTAGTTCCATTAATATCTTACCACCTGACTGACTCTAATTCGTTTCGTTACAAATAAACTCTTTGTAATCGAGAATGAAGACAGTAGTCACTTTAGCGTCCCCTTTGTAAGCGAGAGCGGAGGCAATCGTCTCATTACTGTCTCCAAGTAATCTAGAGATTAGACTCTTAAAAGTTGTTTTCATTTTATTGAACTTCCGAAAATAGTTTTTTTACCCATCTCTTGGATGGGTAAAAAGGGTAAAAAAAGACAGTCTTTTGACTGTCTCTTTGTAGGGTGTAGAGTTACGATTGACTTCCTCGTAGGATAAGCCCATGTTAAAATGGTTAGTCACCTGGGTAGTCAGGTGGCTAGAGGCCACCACAAGTGGTAGGTTAAGTGGTCAGTTCGGAACTGTCCCGTCGAACTGCTGGGGTGTCTAAGCATGTATTTGATTCAGTTAAAGAGCAATCAATCAACAAAAACCTGGTCTACGAATTAGATAAAAGTAAGGCGCTCCGATGTTAATGCTTATTACCTTTATGCATCCAAAGATTCTCCAATATAGCAGGCAACTTCAATCAACGCATTTTTTACCAATTGTCACTTTACTACTGCTTATATTTATGACGAATTGTAAGCATACAGTGAAAATCTTTGACAAATAAATTGAAACCAATTGACTCCTTAACTAGCAAATTGTAATAACTATTTCTATATTACACTCCCCTTCCCCTCAATATCGGTTTATCTATGATACTCGATATACCGCGTAGGGTTTCATTGTCTCATCCAGTCTCCTGGACATTTTATCAATTTCGATTAGAGATAAGTTTTGAATAGGAATTTGGTATCTTCGATACGCCATTTACGATATCATGCATCTGTTCCCAGAAAAGTTTCAAGATTTATAAAGTGTTCTACGATACTCATTCCGAGAAGTCGAATTGCTTTACATAAACACCTGCCATGTTGGCCTTATATAACGGTGGTACTTCTACAACCACAGGGTAAACTGACTACTTATCACCTTCCCTTTGTACTTCTTACATGCTGTTGGCAAATTTTTTACATGGTTTAGCCGGTCTATGTGTAAGCACTTTGCTGAAGTACTCAAGCTATCTAATCTGCAATCATTGCACTTCTAATTGATACGATACACTTACGCTAGGTATACGAGTGGGTAAGGGCCGCATATCCCTACATTCATCCCGTATAATATACACTTAATACCAATGCTTAGTTCCACTCCTATGTGGAATATCTGTTGTCTCGTCAACAGCGCCATACTTATCCAGAATTATAGACTAGACACCGTGCATCAATCTTTTAACCGACATTATCTTTCATCGAGTTTAAACCACAACCACCGGGACCATTCCAACTCCGAAACTCTTCCCTGCGGGCTACCGAATCCTGTGGTACCAGATTATGTAATTCTCTGGTTTGATCCCATTTAAAATCATGCCAAGGAAAGTCCGAGAATATATTTGATCATCACCGTCTCATCACAACACCTAGATAAGACGATATTCATCCCAGTTGTCAAATTTTTTCTGTACCGAGCTGTCCACAGACGCTTCAACAAGGGCACTTGCGAACTTATGTAACCATGGTCTGTAACGGAGTGCTCTTGTGAACCTCTTCAATCCTAAATTTCGTTTTTAATACTTTCTCTCTGATTCTATTTACGAAGATAGCTTTATTACATAAGATCTGCGTGATCAAGACATTAGTATTATAGAAATCTATTAGGCCTTGCATTTGGAGTTTGTGGTGAAAGTTGAAAACCTATTACTATTTTCTTACTTTTTCTTTGTGACCATTTAACCAGTTTTATCAGCGTAGAAAAATTAGAAATTTACCAAAATGTATCCATTGTTTTGTAACTTCCAAGGTTCGTGGATTAAATCTATATATGTATTTTATCTATGTTTATTTTAGTCTTTAGACAGTTATTGTTGATAAACCAACAATAAGGACTTATAGGCTGATTTCCACTGATATGGAGCACGGATCTAAAATTTTATAAATACCCATTTTGATTGAGAAGTAGGAATACTTCTGAAATACTTCTAAAATTCTTCAAAATGCTATTCCCAGGAATCTCTACTGAACATATGTGGATGGGTGGTTGGGTATATTATATACCGATTGTTGAAATTAAGTAATTTTCTGAAAGGGACCTTAGGGTCACTTATATACCGATCTTCATATAATTTGTTAGAAATTTTTGTTTCATACATAAGGTCTGATGGAGACCTTATGTTTGGGGGTAGGGTCAATTATAGACCGATATTCATAAGATTTATTAAAGAAACTCTGCTCATATTAGATTTATTTATACCGAATTTCATTGCTAAAACTGTTATGAGCTGTTTTTTCAACGGGTCACTTGCTTAAGGGCTATGCGAAAACGTGGACCAATATTGCCAATATTTTCAATACCACTAATGTGAACCAATATTTCGCAATGTTACAAACAGAATGATAAAAACAATATATTCCCCATTTTTTTTGATGGTGGGTATGGGATAATTGAATTTAAATTTAAATTTAAAATTCTAATCACTCCGTTATCATATCATTCAATATGTCATTCAAACTTTTCAAAACTATATATAAATTTTATTTTAATTGTTCGATTGTGAAATTAAGTGTTTTGTAATGAATGAGTAATTTGTAATATTTTTTTAAAAATTTGATAATTTGTAATAGGTACTCAAATTAAACCAAAAATAAATTTAAGTTTTTATAGGGGTGATTAAATTGTTTGTTTGTCTGAAAAAAAGACAATGGTTTTAAGAAAATGCAAGTTACTTTATTTGTTTACTACAAGTACCTAAGGAAAGAATATGAAGTAGTAGGTATGTAAGTAGTAGTTGTAACAATTTGTTTAATGATTATAATTTTATATATATATTTACTTTTCTATCTGCCGATTTATACATCAACCTAAAGCATGAATTGCAGTTTTCTTTCTTTTTTGATCAATTGACAAAAGAAAAGAAAATTAGAACGCATAAATAGTTTTCACTCTCCTGTTATGTTCTAAACAAGATTTTAAAGTCCTTGCTTCAAAGGTGATCGATTTTAGATCAAATAAATATTAGACTTTTCACTTTTATACCCTCTGCGGCGGACCGAGGTGTAGGATACGATTTCCTTTTATTCATTTTTGTTGCACTGCAAATGTTCTCAGTCAATTATCGGATCTAAATAGGTTTAGGACACTCTTTGCTCACATTGATCTTTGTTGCTCTACAAATGTTCTCAGTCATTCATCCGATCTTTAAAGTCGGATTTGGAGATTTGATTTTTCCAATGATGGTTCAGAGTAGTTAGCATTCTTAGGCCAAACTTTGTTTCCAACACAATTCGTCACACGAAAGTATTATAGGTTATTATATCCATTTCGTATAGATTCCGCCAGTTCCGAGAAATAACGAATAAATCAAATAAAAAGTATCCTTTTCGCTTTTACACCTTCTGCGGTGCAAATGGTCTCAGTCAACCATCCCATTTGTGGGCCCTTAATGGAAAATAAGTCATGAATGAATCATAGTTAAGACTATATACTACTAAGGAGATTATAAGCTTAATTCCAGACTAAACTATAGTCCAGACTTTAGACTCAACTATTGTCCAAACTATAGACTAAACTATTGTCCAAACTATAGACTGAATTATAGTCCAGACTATATACTACTAACGAGACTATAAGCTTAATTCCAGACTAAACTATAGTCCAAACTATAGACTAAACTATAGTCCAAACTAAAGACTAAATCATAGTCCACACTATATACTACTGTAGAGACTTCAAATTAAATTCCAGACTAAAGTACAGTCCAAACTATAGACTGAACTATGGCCCAGAATATTGTCTGAAGTAGGTTCAGACTGAACCATAGTCCAGACTATAGCCTGCTCTATTATAGTCATGATTACAGACTAAACTATAGTCTAGAATATAGACTAAACTATAATAGAAACTATAGACTACTCTATAGTCAAGATTACAGACTAAACTACAAACAGAACTATAGTCTGAACTATATCTCAGACTATACTGAATTGTAGTTCAAACTATAGACTAATCTATACTATATTATGGTCTAGTCTACAGTCTGGAATGTAGTCAAATATATAGTTAAATATATAGTTTAGTCTATAATATGTACTATATTCTAGACTAAACTAAGGTCCAAACTAAGGTTCTTTCAGATAAATTCAAGGTTGTATCCACATATGCCCCCAAAGAGAAATTCATTTAAACCTTTGATCTAATATGTCACTTAGCAATTTAATCAAATCTGTTAAACGAACCAAATGGTTTTCTTAAAGATCCACTAAATTTGTGATTATTTTACAAGTCTATATTTTTTATAATTGATCCTTTATATCTTTTTACCTTAATATTAATGGAAACGTGAAAAGCATCTCAAACATTTAGTATATTCAACATTAATAATCTCCCTCTACTGGATGTTGTGTATGAGTCCAACACAAGTTTAGGGTTCAAAAATACTGGCAGTATATACATTTCCTGGTAAAAGTCACTTTATGATGCATAGAACCCTCATCAAAGAACTTATACAAAGAGGACATCCAGTAACAATGATAACAGCGTGTAGTTTAAAGGATTTAAAATTGGGTGCCAACTATACAGAAGTTTTGATAGAACCAGTTTATGATTTCTGGAATGATGGTAATCAGTATAAACTATTCGACATTAATTATCTTTCAATTAAACATTTATTATTCTTCTATATTGTATAGTTATACCATTCTTTAAAGCCGACAATATATTCGCCTTAACTGAAATGGAATTTTTAGATTTTCTAAAAATGGTGGATATCGGTTTAAGAACCACCGAACATGCTTTAAAACAACCCAAGGTACAGGAAATCATTAATCATTCTCAGCCGAAGGGACAATATGATTTACTTTTGGCCGAACAATTCTATCAGGAACCCTTCTTAGCCTTATCCCATATATATGATATACATGTAGTGACTAGCAGTACTTTGGGTTATGAAAATCATATGAGTCAAATGATGGGCGTATTAACACCCTGGTCAATTGTACCCCATGGTTTTATGCCCTTAACCGATCATATGAGTTTTATGTAGCGCGTTAAAAATAATTATTATTCTTTGGCTGAAGATTTAATTAGTGAGTTTGATTTATTTCCGAAAATGGATAAATTGGTGCACAAATATTTTGGCCACTTGAAAGGTATGTGTGTGAGGTTTTACTTATTTGTTTGTGTTACAAAACTGTATACTTTCAGTTAATATTCCTCCCGTTTCCCATATGGAAAAGAATGTATCTGTCATGTTGCTTAACAGTCATACACCTTTAACCACCTCCGGCCCTCAATTCCACCGGTATGGGTACCCATAGGAGGCATGCACATCTATCCACCCAAACAACTGCCACAAGATATTAAAAACTTTTTGAATGGAGCAGAAAATGGAGTCATTTATTTCAGTTTAGGTGAGTTTCTGTTTAAACCCTCCAAAAACAATTCACATTTTAACAAATTTCCCTTTGTTGCAGGCAGCAATGTCCAATCGAAAGATATGCCTGCTGAAAAACTTCAAGTATTTCTTGAAGTCTTTGCCTCCATGAAAGAGCGCATACTTTGGAAATTTTAAAATGAAAGTATAACCAACCTGCCATCAAATGTCATGATCAAAGCCTGCTTACCACAAGCCGATATATTGGCTCATCCCAATGTCAAAGTGTTCATTACTCATTACTCATGGTTTATTTGGCACTCAGGAAGGTGTTCACTATGCCATTACCATGTTGGGTATACCCATTTATTGCGATCAACATTTGAATATGCGCAAAGCAGTACAACATGGTTATGCCATTAGTCAAGATTTCCCCGAATTAACAAAATCCATTTTGAAAGATTCCCTAGAGAAACTACTACACGATCCCTTTTATCGTATTAATATTAATAGAATTTCGAAAATTTTCCATGATCGTCCTTTGGGTGCTCGTGAAACTGCCATGTATTGGATTGAATATGTTATAAGGCATAATGGTGCTACCCATTTAAGATCAGCTGGTTTAGATCTCAAATGGTATCAATTTTACCTATTGGATGTTATAGCTTTTGTTATTGGCTGCATTGTCTTGATCTTGACATTGTCTTGGCTTGCTCTACGTATGATTTTCTATCGTAAACCTCATCAGGTGAAATCTATGCAGTAATTTGTATTTCTGTTTCAGTCTCTAGTCATTTAGCATGTATTTTATTAATAAAACAATATTGGCTTAAGTATAAAACTACTTATGATTACTGTATGAAATCAGTTTTCTAGGAAATTTATATTGTTCACATTAATTAGTCCTCATTTTATCTCAATTTATCTGGTCATAGATCATACAATTTATTCACCAACTTTTTCGTGATATTCAGACTTTGGTAATGATCCGAGTGTTTATCTGAGAAGTTAGTCAAATTCTCCAATAACTAACGACATCGATCAACATATATATTTATTGGAAATCTCAAGTATTGTAATATTTTAGTTGGACCGAAGATAGTAGTATAACAGCAAAGGGACATTGACATTACAAATTGACACAAAGCAGACTAGAATAAAGTCATATCTATAGTCCAATATATAAAAGTTAACATTATAGACTAAACTAGTCCCAATACTATAGTTTAAGCTATGGCCCAGCCTGTAGAGTGCGTTATAGTCCAGAGATAGACCACAGCTATAGTTCAGACTCTAGAATGAAAGTCTGAACTATAGACTTTAGACTGATCTGTAGATAGACCAAACTATAGTCCAAATAATAGTCTAAACTATAGTCTAAATTATATTCTAAACTGTATTTCAGTCTGTAGATTGAATTATGGTAAAACAATAGACTAAACTATAGACTAAACTGCCATTTAAGCTATAGGCTAAAGTTTTTTCCATATATATGACTGAACTATAATCAGACTATAAAGTAAAGTATAGTCTAGAATGTGGACTAAACAAATAGACTAAACTATAGACTAAACTGCCATTTAAGCTATAGACTGAAGTTTTGTCCATATATACGACTGAACTATAATCAGACTATAAAGTAAAGTATAGTCTAGAATGTGGACTAAACTGTAGTAGAGACTTTAGACAAAACCTTAGTCCAGACAGTATACTGAACTTTAGTCTAAACTATGGACATTATTAAGGCTAAACTGTAGTGACACTGAATTATAATCTACGTTTTTAATTGAGCTTTAGACTGAACTAAAGTTTAAACTATAGATGCTTCTGCAGTCCAGACTACAAGCTAAAATGTAGTTCAAACTATAGACAGACTTTGCTTTGAAATATTGTTCATTCTTTAATGTCCATTGCGACTTTTACTGAGTTAAAGTCCACACAATAAACTAAACTATATTCCAGATTGTGGACTGAATTTTTGACGATTCTGAATTATATTCATGGTTTATACTGAACGTTAGTTTAGACTATGGACTGAACTAAAGTCCAAACTATAGATAACCCTGCAGTTTAGACTACAACTATGTTATAAGGCATAATGGTGCTACCCATAGGAATAGAGTAACTGGTTTAGATCTTAAATGGTATCGATTCTATCTATTGGATGTTATAGCTTTCGTTATTGGGTGCATTGTGCTGTCCCTAGACTATTGTCTAGAATATGGATTGAATTATTACCGATTCTTAAAACTTCCACGATTATTTAGAGTGAAGACCAAATTATAGTCTAAACTTCAACTAATCTTAAGTCTAGACTTAACTGTAAACTGAATTATAGTCTGAATTATTGTCTTTTCTTAAAACTGAATAATAATTCAGAGTGCAGACCGAATTGTAGTCTTAACTATAGACTGAACTTTGTTCAGTCCATAATTTTACTTGATCTCATATATGGTCCACTTTTATAACTATAAGTTAGTATTTTACCTAGATATTACTCATTGCCCGACTTAGGATTAGTCCGATTATATGAGTTTTTATTTTGTGTCATTGCAAGGATAGCTAAAACGAAGTTAGTAGTGGATGTAACAATACAGATCTAGGTTATTTTCCATCGGGCGATTTAAAAACGCTACAATTATTAATATCATTACAATTATAACTACAACAAAATTGTGCTTTAAGAATAGCTTTGTATATCTTTGTCGATCGATTACACTCAATCCATATCTAAACAATATTGCTGGTGTTTGGCGTTGAAATTAATTTAAAAATATTTAATTAAAATTCTTTCTGAGATTTTACCGAGAACTACTATATGGGTTTATCATTAGATTTATTAAAATATATTGTAAAATTATAATGGAAAATTCTAATCACTTTGTAAGCAATCACTTCATGTATCAATAAAACTTTTCAAATCTAATTTTATTTTAATTGTTCGATTACGAAATAAAGTGTGAAATTGTAATTTATAATATTTTTTTTAATCAATGCCTACTAAGTATTAATATTAATTATTTACATCATTTTATAATACTTAGGTATTTAAGTGAAACCGAAAACAAAAGTTTTATTTTATTTTAAAAATAAGTTTATTTGTGTTATTTTTATAGCGGTAATTAAATTTTTTGTTTGTTTGAATGAAAATGACAATTGTTTTAAAAATAAACGCAAGTTAATTTATTTGTTTATTTAGTACAAGTACTTAAGGAAAGAATAACTAAGTAAGTAGTAGTTGTAACAATTTGTTTAATGATTAGAATTTTATATATATATTTACTCTTCTATCAGACGATTTACACATCAACGTAAAGCATGATTTGCAGGTTTTTTATAAATTAACAAAAAATAAAATAAAAAATAATAACATTAGAACGTAGAAATAGTTTTCAATTTATTTAATTTCACTATTATCAATTTAGTAGTTGATCAAACACTAACGTATATAATAGTACACCTTGTCCGAGTCAAGGCAATCATTTCAATATCATCATCGTCATCATCAGTTTCGTTTAAGAGAAACAATTTTTTTTTCCACACAACAATCTATTATTTGCATGTGAAAGTGCGGTCCATTAAAGTAGAAAAGTTAATGAAATTAATGTGCAAAAATGGTAAATAGATATTGTTTTAAATTAGAAACACACTTTCTTAAAATTGATCATATCAGTAGTGATATTATGAGTAAAAATTACCAATTTGTGGATTAAAAACAGTTGTGACATGAAACCTAATGTTCTATATAAGGTTCTGAAAATCTTGATCCAAAAGTGCTATGATTTTTGTTATGATGATTTAGAGTAATTAGAATACTTCAGCAAGACTTAGTTCCTTTACAAAGCAATCTGTCAGATGAAAGCATTTCCCAGATATCTATTTCGAATAGATTCGGCCCGGTTCGGGAAATAACTGAGAAATCAATTAAACAGTTTTCTCTCTGCTTTTACACCTTCTAAGCTTTGCCGATATTGATCTTTGTTATATTACAAGTGGTCTCTATCAACAATCCAAACTGTGTTTCCTTTATAGACAAAAATTTTACAGAATAATTGAACTATAGTCCAGACATATGACTGAATAGATTCGGCTCGTTTCGGGAAATAATAGAGAAATCAAATAAACAGTTTTCTCTCTGCTTTTACACCCTCTGAGCTTTGCTGATATTGATCTTTGTTATATTACAAGTGGTCTCTCTCAACAATCCAAACTGTGTTTCTTTATGGACAAATATTTTACAAAATAATTGAACTATAGTCCAGATATATGACTGACATAGTGTCAGGACTATAAACATAATTTCAGACTGATCTATAGTCCAGATTATAACCGGAACTATAGTCCAGACTAAACAGACTAAACTATAGTATAAACTATAGACTGAACTATTGTCCAGATTTTGGACAGAACTAATGTGCAGACTATAGTCTAAACTGTAAGCTAAAGTATAGACTGATCCATACTATATGCATATTACGGCTTAGTCTACTGTCAGAAATCTAGTCAATTATAGACTATAAATTACTCTATAGGTTGTGCTATAGCCTAGTCTAAACTTAAGTTCATACAGTTAACTAAACTATAATCCAGACTAAAACTATGGTCCAGAGTGGTATTGAAGAAAATTGCTTAAACAAAACTCAGTCCGTAAAAACTACTTGAAAATATAATATCGAAAATTATCTGGTTGTGTTCTAAAGAAATATAAAGTTGTCAATAGGATTTCAATACTCATCTGATAGGTCACTTAACAATCTAATAAAATTTGTTAAAAGAACTAAAGGGTTCTCTTAAAGATCTACTAAATTAGGGAGTTATTATTTATACAAGTCCATAACCTAATATTTTAAAATTTATCATTTTATATTTTTTCTTCATTTACAACAAATAATTTTATTCATATATTAATGGAAACGTTAAAAGCATCCCAAACATTTAATATGTTCAATATTTACAACCTCCCTACTATGGATGTTATGTACGAGTCCACCTCAAGTTGAAAGTTCAAAAATTCTGGCCGTATATATATTTCCCGGTAAAAGTCACTTTATGATGCATAATACCATTATAAAGGAACTCATACAGAGAGGTCATCAAGTGACAATGATAACAGCTTTTAGTTTAAAGGATTTAAAATTAGGAGCCAACTATACAGAAGTTTTAATAGAACCAGTTTATGATTTTTGGACTGATAGTAAGTAGTATGACCAAATTTCATTCACAAACTCCATTTCTAATAAAAATGTTAATATTATTCTTTATATCTTTAGTTATACAATCATTTAAAGCCGACAATATTTTCGAATTATCCGAAATGCAATTTTTCGATATTTTAAAAATGTTGGATATACTCGGTGTGAAGACCACCGAACATGCTTTAAAACAAACCAAAGTTCAGGAAATCATTAATCATCCACAGCCAAAGGGACAATATGATTTGCTTCTGGCCGAACAATTCTATCAGGAACCCTTTTTGGCCTTGTCCTATATATACGATATACCCGTGGTAACTAGCAGTACTTTGGGTTATGAAAATCATATGAGTCAAATGATGGGCGTAATAACGCCCTGGTCATTTGTACCTCATGGTTTTTTACCCTTGACCGATCATATGAGTTTTATGGAACGTCTTATGAATAGTTATTATTCACTTGCAGAAGATTTGCATAGAGAATGGGATTTATTTCCGAAAATGGATAAATTGGTGCAGAAATATTTTGGTCATTTAAAAGGTATAAGTGAATATTTCTACTAATTTGTACAATTGCAATAATATATACTTTCAGTTAATATTCCTCCCGTTTCTCATATGGAAAAGAATGTATCTGTCATGTTGCTTAACAGTCATACACCTTTAACCACCTCCCGACCTTCAATTACCGGTATGGTATCCATAGGAGGCATGCACATCTATCCACCCAAACAACTGCCACAAGATATCAAAACCTTCTTAGATGGAGCAAAAAATGGTGCCGTTTATTTCAGTTTGGGTAAGTTTCTTTTAAGGCGCTTTAAAAACTAAAACAAATTTTATATAACTTCCCTTGTTTTTCCTCTACAGGCAGCAATGTCCAATCGAAAGATATGCCTGCTGAAAAACTTAAAATTTTCCTTGAAGTCTTTGCCTCCATGAAAGAGCGTATACTTTGGAAATTTGAGAATGAAAGTATAGCCAATCTGCCATCAAATGTCATGATCAAAGCCTGGTTACCACAAGCCGATATATTGGCTCATCCCAATGTCAAAGTATTCATTACACATGGTGGTTTATTCGGCACTCAGGAAGGAGTTCACTATGCCGTTCCCATGTTGGGCATGCCAATCTATAGTGATCAACATTTAAATATGCGTAAAGCTGTACAAAGTGGTTATGCTATTAGTCTACATTTTCCCGATATAACAAAACCAATTTTAAAAGATTCTCTAGAGAAATTACTACACGATCCTTATTATCGTAATAATATTAATAGAATTTCGAAAATTTTCCATGATCGTCCTTTGGATGCTCGTGAAACTGCCATGTATTGGATTGAATATGTTATAAGGCATAACGGTGCTACTCACTTAAGATCAGCTGGTTTAGATCTTAAATGGTATCAATTTTATCTATTGGATGTTATAGCTTTTGTTATTGGCTGCATTGTCTTGATCTTGACATTGTCTTGGCTTGCTTTACGTATGATTTTGTATCGTAAACCTCATCAGGTGAAATCTAAGATGCAGTAATTCTGTTTTAGTCTCAAGTCACTTAGTATGTATTTTATTGTTAAATCTATAGTTTTAATAAAACAATTTTGGTTTATGTATAAAACTACTTACAATAACTGTATTAAATCAACTTTCTATGGAATTTACATTGTTTTCATTTGGCAGTCCTCTTGATTTATGAAAAATCGTTTCATATTTAGTTTGTGTATTTTAAGTTTTAACTTATCTATTCATCTTGAACTGACTATTCGATGAAAGATTAATTTAATTATTGACCAACTTTTTCGTAACAGTCCCGTTTTTGTAATGATTCAAGTGTTTATCTAAGCAGTTGGTCAAATTCTCCAAAAACTGACGAGATCGTCCATGAATTGTAATATTTCATTGGGCCGAAGGTCTTTCACATTCAAAATTGGCATACAGTAGACTAGACTAATGTCATGTCTATGGTCCAAAATATAGACTAAACTATAGTTAAGTTTATAGACTAAACTAATCCCCATACTATAGTTTAAGCTATGGCCCAGACAGTAGTGTGAGTTATAGTCCAGAGATAGACTACAGCTATACTTCAGACTATATGAAATACAGTTCAGATTATCAGACTGTAGACTGAACTTTGGTCCAGATAATATTCTAAGCTATAGTCTAAATTAAATTCTAAACTGTAGTTCAGGCTATAGCCTGAACTATGGTCAGACTATAGAAATAACTATTGTCCACATATATGACTGAACTATAGTCCATATATTAATTTAAACAATATTCTAGATTTTTAGTAAACTATTGTTTAGACTACAGACTGAACTATGTTAAGACAATAATAGGCTAAGCTGTCGTCCCGAAAATAGACTTAACTGTAGTCGATACTATAGGCTAAACTGTCGTCCAGACTGTAGTCTGAACTTTAGACATTTCTAGGACACTGAATGAAATTACAACTGAACTATAGTTTAGACTATAGACTAAAGTAAAGTCCAAACTATAGATGACTTTTCAGTCCAGACAACAACCTAAAATAGAGTTCAAACTATAGACAGGTCTTTAGTCTAGGCTTTGTATTGAAATATTATCCATTCTTCAGGCTATACTATGGTTCCAACAACTGACGGAGTTATAGTCCTGATTATGGACTGAATTATTGCCGATTCATAAAACTGAACGACTTTTCACATTGTAGACGGAATTATAGTAAAGTACAAGTTAATTTTAGTCCATGCTGAACTATTAACTGAACTGTAGTCCATATTATGTTCTGAGTTATTGCCTTTACTGAAAACTTAACAATAATTTCGAGTCTAAACCGAACTATAGTCTAAACTATAGACTGAACTTCATTCCCGACTTTAAACTGAAACACCTCCCAATTTTTACAATGATCTACAGTCCTGACTAAAATAATGACATATAATCCAGACTATATACTAAACTATAAACTCTATGTAAGTTTTACGATAATCTGATATATATGGACTAAACTATAGAATAAACTTCAGTCCTGACTAAAAACTAAACTATAGATCTAACAGTAAACGCCAATTAGTTAGCTAAAAAACTAAGCTATAAGACAAACTATTTACTTTCTATTGGATAACACTATGTATTGTCTGGACTGTAGTCTAGTATATATACTGAACTTTAATCTTCATTTTGTAAAATCATATTCCAAGCTAAAGACAACAGTATTAATAGCAATTAACGATTTTATAACATATTTATATACTATTCTAAATTTTCCCCTTTGTTGCTAATCCGAAAACATAGCACGTGATCAGATAATGCTTTCTATTTCTATTCCTAACAAAACCCCAGATATCGCCATAGCAAAATTTATATTTAGCACGTGAAAAAGAAACAAAAAAATACAGTGAGTTAACATTTTTTTTTTTTTTGCAAACTATTTATGTGTGTCACTTCTATTATGATAATTATAGATTTTAAAGTGGAAACAAAAATAAAATTATTTTTAATCTCGATATTTTTGTTTGTTTCATCAATCCATTCTCGCATGGCGATAAGAGTTTGCTTGAAGCATCTAGAAAACATAGTTTTTCTAAGACCTCCACATACTTTTATATATTAGAGATAAATCACTGTAATCAAAACAAACAAAAAATAATGGTCCATATGACTAGAAAAAAACACAAATTCATGGTGATATTAAACAAAAATATATAAAGACAGATCCCCCATATGAAATGTATATTGCAACAACTAATAGTTTCTTCAATTGATTAATATGAATAAAGGTAATTTTCTTTTCATCAACCGGTTGCCAAAACAAATTTAAAACCTGAAAATAATATGTATTCAAATCTATATACATATGTATGGATAGCTAAACCCCGTAGCAGTTCATCTTATCATTTTAAAAACCGGCAGCAAAACAAAAACATAAACAAAATTTCATTCAGCACGTGAAAAAAACAATAAACTAGGGAGATAATACTAGTTATGTATGTATATTCAGTTCCACTAATACAATTAAATAAATAAGCACAAATCGACTTCTATAATAAATATTAATAAGATAATTCAGTACCGAAAAATACTGTGTGACAACATACATAATTTATAATTTGTTTATGAGTAAAAAAACACTAATTTTAATCTATATTTGCTATATATATGTAAGTGTATTAAGAAATCGTGTTAATGAGTGACAAGTATATTCATCGGAGAATTTTGAACCTAGAATAAAGAAATTTGACAGTAGATTTGTTATTAATCAAATAGATTCTACTCCGCTGGCTTGAGATCAAAATGTCTTAGAACATTTTATAAAATGGGGTTTTAGCCCAAGAGCGTACGTACAGCTGGAAACCACGAATAGATAGATAGATAGATAGATAGATAGATAGATAGATAGATAGATAGATAGATAGATAGATAGATAGATAGATAGATAGATAGATAGATAGATAGATAGATAGATAGATAGATATAGATAGATAGATAGATAGATAGATAGATAGATAGATAGATAGATAGATAGATAGATAGATAGATAGATAGATAGATAGATAGATAGATAGATAGATAGATAGATAGATAGATAGATAGATAGATAGATAGATAGATAGATAGATAGATAGATAGATAGATAGATAGATAGATAGATAGATAGATAGATAGATAGATAGATAGATAGATAGATAGATAGATAGATAGATAGATAGATAGATAGATAGATAGATAGATAGATAGATAGATAGATAGATAGATAGATAGATAGATAGATAGATAGATAGATAGATAGATAGATAGATAGATAGATAGATAGATAGTTAGTTAGTTAGTTAGTTAGTTAGTTAGTTAGTTAGTTAGTTAGTTAGTTAGTTAGTTAGTTTTAGTTAGTTAGTTAGTTAGTTAGTTAGTTAGTTAGTTAGTTAGTTAGTTAGTTAGTTAGTTAGTTAGTTAGTTAGTTAGTTAGTTAGTTAGTTAGTTTATAGTTAGTTAGTTAGTTATTAGTTAGTTAGTTAGTTAGTTAGTTAGTTAGTAAGTTAGTTAGTTAGTTAGTTAGTTAGTTAGTTAGTTAGTTAGTTAGTTAGTTAGTTAGTTAGTTAGTTAGTTAGTTTGTTAGTTAGTTAGTTAGTTAGTTAGTTAGTTAGTTAGTTAGTTAGTTAGTTAGTTAGTTAGTTAGTTAGTTAGTTAGTTAGTTAGTTAGTTAGTTTGTTTGTTTGGTCAGCGAATCAAAACGGGTACACTAATACAGAATAACATATTCTTTTCGCCAAAACACACGCACATATTTAAATTTTTGTTTTAATTATAACAATTTGTTTTTACTCATATATTAGTTTAAAATTTTTAAGCTGTGTTTATACTTATTTATTTAACTCTAAACAACTTTAGAACAAATGTTGTAACAACAACTTTTTCCTATAATTTTTCTGTTTTTGACGATGATTCGACATTAATTTCTAGATTTCAAACAATAGCGTATGAATAGTTTGTGTGTGTGTGTGTTTTTTTATTACTGAAACTGAACATAAAATAGTTTACAATGAATCTCTAACTATTAGTGACAGTTTAGTAGTTTTTCAAACCCACTAACGATCGCACACACCTTGCCGGAGCCAAGGTTTTAAAATTGCATCCGCGTCCGGATGTTTATGAAGAACTTTTACTTAAAGTTTTTAGAAATTATTTTGTGAAAAAATAGTTAATTGTTTGTATAAAGTGTTAAAATTAATTACAGTAAAAAAATAAATTATAGTAAAATGGTAAATAATATTTTGTAATTGTAAAATGAGAAAAGAGATAAAATTTAACCAAAAAAAAAAAATTCCATAAAACTGATAAAACAAGAAATGATGTTAAAAATTGTTGTTGTTTTGAAGTGTTTAGATTTCGATTTTACACATCGAAATATTCGTAAAGAATCATTGAATAATGGCGATATGAAACAAACAATCAATTGATATACACATAGTTAAAAAATATTATTTAAAAGGATTTATGCGCGCGGAGCACTAAAAAAAAGGTTTAAAATTTTGAAGAGAATTTCCCGATAAAACTGTGATAAATAAAGTGTATATTGTCGGATGTAGTGTGTGAAACATTTGACCTATATCTCAGTCCATAATTTAAACAATAGTTAATATAATAATCTAGGATATAGTTTAGTTTTTAGTATTAACATGTAGCTTAGCTGATAATATGGGCAATAGTTCAGATCGAATTCATTATTATATAAGTTGTTTAGATGACGGATATTTGTTGCAGCAACTTCTATATGATCTAAAGTGTCTCAAAAATGTATAACTTTTGCATCTTTGTTAAGTAAACTTATAGGTTCCCTTGGAGCTCTTATATGTATTTTAAAAGATCGCTCAACAACAGGGGATAATTGTAGGTGCATCACAACATGTCGAATCTCCTTCTAGCCTAGCAGACATCCAAATATATTTTATCAAACAAATTCTTACCAAAAGTATTTAAATATGGGAAATATATGTATATAATCGGCATTGGCATGACTGAAAATAATTATTTCACACATTAATTACTTAATCACATACAAACATACATACTTACATTAGAATTACATACATACTCAAGTAAAATAATTAATTTATATATTTATTTTCTCTATTTTCAATCATTCATCAAATTAACTACGTAATTCTACAACCAATTTACTTGTTTATTTATTAAAACGTAAAAAGCATCTCAAACATTTAATATGTTCATCATTAACAATCTCCCTCCTGTGGATGCTTTGTATGAGTCCAGCTCCAGCTGAGAGTTCAAAAATTCTGGCCGTATATGCTTTTCCCGGTAAAAGTCACTATATGATGCATAAAACCATTATAAAGGAACTCATACAGAGAGGTCATCAAGTAACAATGATAACAGCGTTTAGTTTAAAGGATTTAAAATTGGGTGCTAACTATACAGAAGTTTTGATCGAACCAGTTTATGATTTTTGGAGTGATAGTAAGTTTGATAATTTCTATAATGTCTATTAATTATACAAATATATATATTTTTTTTTTGTTTAGTTATACCATTCTTTAAAGCCGACAACATTTTTGAATTATCCGAAATGGACTTCTTCGATTTTTTGAAAATGTTGGAAATTATCGGTATGAAAACCACTGAACATGCCCTTAAGCAACCCAAAGTTCAGGAAATCATTAATCATCCCCAGCCGAAGGGACAATATGATTTACTTTTGGCCGAACAATTCTATCAGGAACCCTTTTTAGCCCTTTCCTACATATACGATATACCCGTAGTGACTAGCAGTACTTTGGGTTATGAAAATCATATGAGTCAAATGATGGGCGTATTAACACCCTGGTCATTTGTGCCCCATGGTTTTTTGCCTTTCACCGATCAAATGAGCTTTATGGAACGTGTTAAAAATAGTTATTATTCATTGGCTGAAGATTTGATTAGAGAATGGGATTTATTTCCGAAAATGGATAAATTAGTGCAGAAATATTTTGGCCACTTGAAAGGTATGTGTGTGAGGTTTTACTTATTTGTTTGTGTTACAAAACTGTATACTTTCAGTTAATATTCCTCCCGTTTCCCATATGGAAAAGAATGTATCTGTCATGTTGCTTAACAGTCATACACCTTTAACCACCTCCAGGCCCTCAATTACCGGTATGGTACCCATAGGAGGCATGCACATCTATCCACCCAAACAACTGCCGCAAGATATTAAAACTTTCTTAGATGGCGCAGAAAATGGTGCCATTTATTTCAGTTTGGGTATGTTTCTTTTAGGGCCCTTTAAAAACAAAACAAATGTTTAATAATTTTCCTTCCTTTTCCTATACAGGCAGCAATGTCCAATCGAAAGATATGCCTGCTGAAAAACTTAAAATTTTCCTCGAAGTCTTTGCCTCCATGAAACAGCGTATACTTTGGAAATTTGAAAATGAAAGTATAGCCAATCTGCCATCAAATGTCATGATCAAAGCCTGGTTACCACAAGCCGATATATTGGCTCATCCAAATGTCAAAGTGTTCATTACTCATGGTGGTTTATTCGGCACTCAGGAAGGTGTTCACTATGCCGTTCCCATGTTGGGTATGCCTATCTATTGTGATCAACATCTAAATATGCGCAAAGCTGTGCAAAATGGTTATGCCATAAGTCTACATTTTCCCGATATAACAAAACCAATTTTAAAAGATTCACTAGACAAATTACTCCACGATCCCTATTATCGTAATAATATTAATAGAATTTCGAATATTTTCCATGATCGTCCTTTGGGTGCTCGTGAAACTGCCATGTATTGGATCGAATATGTTATAAGGCATAATGGTGCTACTCACTTAAGATCAGCTGGTTTAGATCTTAAATGGTATCAATTTTATCTATTGGATGTTATAGCTTTCGTTATTGGATGCATTGTGTTGACCTTGACATTGTCTTGGCTTGCTCTACGTATGATTTTGTATCGTAAACCTCATCATGTAAAATCTAAGATGCAATAATTTGTATTTTTGTTTTAGTGTCTAGTTTATTTAGTATGTATTTAAATTGTTTAATCTATAGTTTTAATAAACAAATGTTGGTTTAAGTATAAAACGGTTAATAGTAATTATTACTATATAATTATCTGTTAGTTTGATTCCATGAAAATTTTGAGGCGCAAGCACCAACCAACTAACTAACTAACTAAGTAACTAACTAAGTAATTAACTAATTAACTAACTAACTAACTAACTAACTAACTAAATTACTTACTAACTAACTAACTAACTAACTTACTAACTAACTAACTAACTAACTAACTAACTAACTAACTAACTAACTAACTAACTAACTAACTAACTTACTAACTAACTAACTAACTAACTAACTAACTAACTAACTAACTAACTAACTAACTAACTAACTAACTAACTAACTAACTTACTAACTAACTAACTAACTAACTACCTAACTAACTAACTAACTAACTAACTAACTTACTAACTAACTAACTAACTAACTATCTATCTATCTATCTATCTATCTATCTATCTATCTATCTATCTATCTATCTATCTATCTATCTATCTATCTAACTAACTAACTTACTAACTAACTAACTAACTAACTAACTAACTAACTAAAAAACTAACTAACTATCTAACTAACAAACTAAATAACCAACTAACATAATAACTAACTTACTAACTAACTATCGAAATAAATAACTAACTGATTGGTGAAAGAATGAAACGGTGGATAGAACTATTAAGATCCTTAATACAAGAAGCCTTCTCAAAATGAGCATGTATGGGGTTAGTATCAAGGTAAGTATTGAGAGCGGACATACTTTGTTACGAATACACCTAAACATAATTGGACATGCGAATTCAGACTAATGTAAATACTGTAGATGGAAGACTAAGACTCCGCCAATTGGCATTGGTGTTTTTCTTCGGATTTGAAGTAGTTACATCTTCTTACCAACTAACTCACTCAAATTATACATTAGAAGACTGATTTAATAGACTTTCTACATATGTGGAAAATTTTCATACTTCCAAGCTATTCCCCGTACTGGATTTGAATATTTTAACGTTTTTACAGACTTTTCCAACATTGCACAGTGTCTAACTAGTAAGTGGTGTGAAAAAGTCATTAAAAGAGCCAGACATACTACATATGTGTGTAGATTGATGCACATGCCTCCAAACATTTAGATGTCAAGAAATAGTTGCGAATTTTACAGAAGTCCCGAACACTTCTGGACGTTATTAAGACAATACGAACAAAAAAACCGAGGAAATATTATCTGATATAATCGATCAAATTCAACCAAAATTAATATGATTTGTCCTTGGGACAAAAACCTATTCACATATTATGAAAGAGACTTTTTGATAATCTCTGCGATAGAAAATGTTTGCTGGGTATGTGCTTGCTAATAAATTTCCATGTATAGGCTCCTGCTGTGCAATTCGGTTCAAACTAAAGTGTGTTTCAGAAAAAATCGATTGTTTCAGGGAAATATTAATACTTAATCAAAATACAAAAGTTGTATGTAAATTTTTAACTGAAAATCGAATTTATCAATGAATAAAATAAAAAAAAATGTTTACTTAAAAATCTCCCATTTTATACGGCTTACCTTTTTGCACGTAGAGTAACCTGGCATTGAGCTTTTTCATAAACCATTGAAAAATCCTATTAAAAACACCATTAAAATATTTTTTTTTTTATTTTTTTAATAACCAATTTTTTATTTAATATTTAAAATACAAAAAAAATTCGGATTTTCTGTATACCCATGTTGGAGTTGGGCATAATTGTAGTGGGGTAAATAAATATGTATATATTTTTTAAAAACTAAATTTTGAAAATAAATTTTTAACCAAATCAAATATAGTTTCTCTAAAATGAACAAATAAAAATATTATGAAACCATGATGGGGTTTATAAAATGTTAAACGATTTTTTTCTTCTTCATCATCATTATTGTCCACACAATTGCTTAATGGCCGACAACCATGGATCTCTTGGTCTTCTTCTCCTTCTTTTCGTGGGTGATGGTAACTTCCTCTGTAAGATAATGATATCAAATCAGAAACATATATATGATGTTTGTAGGCTTAAGAAAATTAATAACATTATCTGTATCGATCTATCTATCTATCTATCTATCTATCTATCTATCTATCTATCTATCTATCTATCTATCTATCTATCTATCTATCTATCTATCTATCTATCTATCTATCTATCTATCAATCTATCTATCTATCTATCTATCTATCTATCTATCTATCTATCTATCTACGAACATTACCTACCTTCAAATTTATGTGGCAAACTCTTGATGGTCTCAATAGTTCTAACGTTCTTCTCGCCGGGCTCAATGATTTCCTCTTCGTACTCTTCAATGATTTCCTCTTCTTCGGTATCCTCGGGATTGGAGGATGGCACGGGATCGTAGACGGTCTTAACGGCCTTCTTAACAATACCCTCAGCGGTAACGGTGGTATAGTGATATTCAGTGCCACCCTCAATCTTAATGGTTTCGACGGTGGTAACATCACCGGGATTTTCAGAGGGTACAATTTTCTTGGTGCCCGACTCCGATTTCAATTTCTTGGTGGTGGTCACATTCTTGTGCTTTTCTGCATCCTTTAAAGTTTTCTTGTATTCCTTGATTTCTTCTTCGGTCAATTCGACTTCCTCCTCTTCGTAGACGGTCTTGGAGGTGGTAATAGTTTTGCCCGATTCCAATTGAGTGGTATAAGTGTACTCATGACCACCAGGCACACGTTTGGTGGATACAGTGGTGGTATCGTTTTGGAAGAAATCAGCTGGTGGTGGGGGAGCAGTAGACTTGGGCTTCTTAGTCTTCTTGGTCTTGCTATCCTTGCCGTCGGTTACATTGGAAGAGGTGACTTGTCTAATGTTTTGTTCAGTTTGCAAAGAGTTCTTGCGTACGGTACGATTGTTTTCGGTTATCTCAATGTTTTGAGAAGTGCGACGAGTCTCATGATAGGTGGATTGTTGTTGGACATTGGAGGTGGTTTGTTGTTGGACGTTTTGCAATTGTTGGTTCTTGTTGACCTTTTGGACTAATTTGCGGTTATCGGTGGAGTCGTTAGATTCTACCGAAGACTTGCGTGTAATGGTCTTCTTGTTACCGGGCTGTTTAGGTTGTTGAGCTTGACCGGGGAAGGGTGTACCTTCGGGTACGGAATCGAAGAAGGTCTTGGTCTTAGTGCTCCTAGTACCATCTTCATTGATGGTGGTGTATACCTCCTCATAACCACCCTCAATGGCACGAGTCAACATAGTGGTTCTCTCATCAATACGGATCTCCTTATTCATGCGTTGCTGTATGACCTTTTTATTGGCCTGCTCCTTTTTCATATCTTCCTCACTAACGGGCTTAGGATCCCAGAAAGTTCTGGTCGAGGTCTTAATACCACCATTAGGTTGGGGAGTAGTAGTTATCATTTCATAACCACCCTCAATGACACGGTATTGAGTGCTGGCACCGGTCTTGGGGTCATACTCAATTTTACCATCTTCAATATCGGCAGAAGTCAAGAATTCTACTCAGCGTGTTACACAAACAGTGTCAGAGTGAAGATGTGTGTATTTAGAGCAAAAAGTGTAGAGTGTCGAGTGGATTGTGGTGTTGTGATGTGTAGATTTTAGTGAAAATAAAAAGATTTATGTTTAGTTTTTAAGAAGTTTTTTTAAGTGTATTATATTTGTATCCAAGCTGTTAATTTTTTGGGGTTAGTTTTAGTTAAAGCTTTAGCTTTTTTTGTCTAATTATTACTCAACAATTCCTAATTATTTACATTTATATTAATATAATTATTTATTATGGAAAATAACTCAACTAGAAAAGTTTAATTTATTCAAAATTAAATAATTCTTTAAACATCTACTGGTTGTGGTATTATTTCGATTTCCTGATGTCCATATTTTATCAAAATCATTGGCATCAGACAGGTGTAGTGCCGCAGCACTTTAAGTAATTGTTATTTTAATTTTCGCGACATTTTCTGTTTCGTTGTACCCGATTTATGGGAAATCTGTTGAGATTTCGTTGTCACAACATTCGCTACAATTTTCGTTGTTATATGTTGGTTTGTTATGTTATTATTGTTAGTTGTAATGTCACCTGCAAAAATGTCGATGTTTTTTTGGAATAAGAAAAAAAAGAGAGAAAAATAAAAGAAAATGTTGAGGTTAGTTTAAGACTAGTTAGTTTTATAAAGAAAAAAGAAGTGTTATAAACAGTGTAGGATATGGGATATAGCTGTCAAATGAAAGGTTGATGTGATAGATTTAAAAAAAAATATTTGAAATTTAACTAAAATGTTAATATTTTTAAGAGATGAATAAGCAAATAAGGTTAAATAGTAAGAAAAATAGAAAAACTAGACATGAAACTTGGTTTTGTTTAATATCATAAATAATTTTATATATATTTGGACTTTAAGACAAATTATTCAGTAAACTCAACGCCGTCTTAAAACATAAGATTTGCTCTCCCCAGTTATTTATTGCAGAGTATATTTATGAAATTCACTCTGTCTTTATTTAAAAATTAAATAGTTTTTTTTCGACAAAAGTTAAAAATATAAAAACTTTTATTTCTCTTAAAAGTCTCAATTACAACTTCGCTGTTGATCGATTGAACATAAAGATGTCAGCTAATATAGTCATGACACTCATAGGAATAATAAAATTGCGAAAACACAAAAAAATTATTAAAAATTAAATAAAATATAAATATATAGTTTTATCTATAGTCTAGTCAATAGTCTATAAACTAGCATAGCCTTGTCTATAATCTTGTCTATAGTCTTGTCTATAGTCTTGTCTATAGTCTTGTCTACAGTCTTGTCTATAGTTTTGTATATAGTCTTGTCTATAGTCTTGTATATAGTCTTGTCTATAGTCTTGTCTATAGTCTAATCTATAGACAAGTCTAGAGTATAGTCTATGGCCTAGTCTATGGTCCAGTCTATAGTCTAGTATATAGTCTAGTATATAGTCTAGTATATAGTCTAGTCTATAGTCTAGTCTATAGTCTAGTCTAGTCTATAGTCTAGTCTATAGTCTAATATATAGTCTAGTCTGTAGACTAGTCTATAGTCTAGTCAATAGTCAAGTCTATAGTCTAGTCTATAGTCTAGTCTATAGTCTAGTCTATAGTCTAGTCTATAGTCTAGTCTATAGTCTAGTCTATAGTCTAGTCTATAGTCTAGTCTATAGTCTAGTCTATTCTATTGTCTAGTTTATCGAAAATTTCCTGTAATAAGAAAATTTATGAAAAATTTTTTCCAAAAGTAAAAGTTGTTTCAAAATGTTCTATAACAAAAACTTATAAATACATAAGTTGTCAATAAAAATACAACAACAAAAAGCTCCCCCGAAAAGCAACTCAGTTGACGTACGAAATTACTTTAAAACATAAAGATGACAAACTTACAACCAAAATAGAGATGTTACACTAGCGATAACACTAAACGATAAAAGAAATTACATTAAATAAATAAAATTAATAATATAATTACACTAAAAAATAAACAAATTATTAAATAAAAAGTATAACAAATAAAAATGCTTTAAAAGTTGTGAAAGTTTTATTCAATTTAAATAAAAAAATAGAAATAACAATTTTTTTCTTTTGCATGTGCTTAAAAAAAATAAATGGATTTTTTTTTATAAATAAAACTGAAATTATAGAAAAATAAATGTAATTTAATGAAAATAGTAGAGATTTAAACAAAACACACACATACACACATGTAGAGACAAAAACACATACAACTATAATATAAACATAATAATGAATATATTTATTATTTTGGACATAAATTTTTAACAAAAATGATTGTGCATTGTTTGTTTTTTTTATTAAAAAATGTGTTTTATTTAATAAATTTTAGGTGTTTTTTTATTTAAATATATAAAAATGTTAATTGCTAAAAAAGAGGCTAAAAATTCTATGCGAAACATATGCGTGAGATTTAAAATATTTTTAACAAAAATTAAATTGGTATATAAAAGTTTTTTAAAAAAACTTTTTATTTTACCAAGTATATTTTTTTTAATTTTAAAAAATTATATTTTATATAAAAAAGTGTGTGTTTTGTCTTATGATGTGGTGAGTTTTTAAGAGTTTGTTTAAAAATGACACTACATTTTGCAAAATGTATGAAAAATAAATTTTGCAGATTTGTTTCTTTTTCCGAGATGTGTTTTATGATTATGATGAAGGGTGATTATTTTTTGTTGTTGTTGTTGTTGTGATATTAAAATTTGTTTTGCTATTTTTTAAGAGCTACCCGTATTATCTGGTTTTGATTCTAAAGTTTTTGTTATCTTTTTCCAGATGTTGTCAAATGCATCACGACCGGAATAGTCAACTTGTCCCGATTCCCAGCATTGGCGACGCATCAATTGTTCGTAGGCATCCTGTTCGGGAGTGCGTGGTTCACCCAAACGCAAATGTGACAAGGCACCAGCCAAACCAGCCTAGAAAAATCAAGAAGAAAAACAAAAAGAAATGGTGTTTTAATAATATTCCATAAGTTTAGTTCTAAACATTTCCAAATCCAATCAAATGCAACATTTAACATAGAAACCCTTCCGTTAGGAGTAAAATAAAAAAAAAAAATGTTACAAAAATATATATAGTGAACGACCGAAAGGAGGTTCATAGACTAGTTAGTTCATAGACTATTGTCTTTAAACTAGTATATGTACTATACTACGGTCTGTCTAATCTATGGGCTAGTATACAAACAAGTTCATAGACTGGTTTATACACTAGTCCATAGACTAGTCCATAATCTAGTCCAAGGTCTAATTTAAATACTAACTCATAGTCTAGTCTATAATTTAGTTCATAGACTAGTCTAAAGACTTATCAAATGTCTAGCCCTTAGACTAGTCCACAGTATAGTCAACAATCTAGTTCACAGACAAGTCCATAAACTAGTCGGCAGTTCAGTTCACAGACAAGTCCATAAACTAGTCCATAGTCCATTCCATAAACTAGTCGACAGTTCAGTCCATGAAATAGTTAAAAGTTCAGTTCAAAGAATATTTCATAGTGTAGTCCATAATCAAAGTCAATAAACTAGTTAAAAGTCTAGTCCACACTCCAGTCAAAACTCTATAATGTAGTTTATAATTAAGTCTATTTATAATCTATACACTAATCCCTAGACTTTGGATAGACTTGTATATAGTCTAGTTAAAAGACTTGTCCAGAGACAAGTCCATAGTCTAGTATATAGACTAATCCATAGCCTAGTCTATAGTCCATAGACTTGTCCATGTTATAGTCTAAAGACTAGTTTATAATCCACATTCTAATTTAAAGTTTGTCCATAGATTAGTCCATGACTAGTTCACAGACTAGTTCATAGATAAGTCTATAAACTAGTCCACAGACTAGTACTATAGACTAGTCTACAGACTAATCCAAAGAATAATTCATATTGTTATTCTTCTTCATAATCTAGTTCATTGATTAGTTTATAGAGTAGTCAATAGACCAACTTGTAGTCTAGACCATAGTCTATAATCCACTGACAAATCCATAGTCTTAGGCAAGTGAACTGATAACTATATAGATTAGTCCAAAGTTTAGTCCAAATTCTAGTCCGCAATCTAATCCACAGACTAGTTTAAACCATAGTCATAGTCTAGTCCATTGCTCTATAGACTATTACACACACTAATATATAACAAAGTCCGTTTCATAGACAAGTTTTAAGCCGATTCTATAGATCGAGAACCTTCGGTCGAACACTATACATATTAAGAAAAAATTATAAATAGTATTAGTAATATTGGGTTTTGTATAAACAAATATGAGGATAAAGAAACCAAAAAATATGTTGAGTTTACCTTAAGGAAGATTACTATAAGAATATCTATAGATGTAATCAAATGTTTTCTATTATGTACGTACAAAAGTAATGTAATGAGAGACGACTTGACAAGAGGCATGCCACAAAATGCAAAATAATAGAAAATAAATTTGAGAAATCTACAAATGATTTTTCTCCCCCACAACTAACGAATAACCACAAAATTAATGAAATATAAACACTACAAAAAAAAACGTTATGCTACGTTACGTTACGCTAACGAAATGTTACATAACATGTTTACGTTTAACCAAATGAC
>NC_060954.1:41851075-41883436 GCF_022045245.1 Lucilia cuprina
TCGATACATCACTATTTTTTAAGGTGCTTAGGTTTATTTATTCAAATTTAACGTTTTTTTTTCGGTTACCTCTTCTACTTTTTCATCTTTTTGTTCGTAAACTGTATTATCAGCACTAGACGAAGAGATATCGTTCGATTCTTGTAGACTATAGCTTTCAATACTACTACATCTGGTAGTATTATCGGGTGAAATTGAATCAGTTTTAATACTACTCAACTGACTATTGTTTAGGGTGACTGTTGTAGCATTTATTCTATCTTGTTCGGTGTTATCGTTTTCTCTATCATCTCTATTTGTGATAGCTATCGCTTCACATTCACAACTCTCTCTGCTAGTTGCAGTTTCCTCTATAGCCACATTCTGTCTCTCAAAATCTACAGATATAACGGGTTCTATTTCAAAATTTTTATTGCTTTCATCTACAACTTGTTGTTGGTAATGATCATAATGATGTTCTTGATGTTGGTGGCGATAATCCTGTTCCATTTGATTTTCTTTGCTTTGCCATTCTCCATATACATTGCCATTTTCAGCATTACCTTGTGTATAGCCGTCACTATTTGTTTGTATTTCCTCATTTGCTTCCTGTTTGCTATAGTAATCTTCCCAAGGATCATGAAATTCGATTTTATTATTAGTATAATGTTCCTGATAATGTTGGTATTGTAAATTATATTGCAAATTTGTGTCATTTTGGTGTTGCTGATGTTGTTGTTGTTGATCATAGTAACGTTTTAGTTCAAAGGCCATATTGTCATAGTTACTTTTCCATGGCATTAGATTGGGTAATGAATATCTCTATTTGTTTGTTATTATATTTTATTTATTTGAACCAATTTTTTGTTATATAACAGATATTTTTTGGAAAAGTGTTTTTATTTAGAGAATTTTTTTTAAAGCGAAATGTGAAATGATAGAGAGAAAAAAATATAACGAAAATTTATTAATTAGAAACAAAATGTTTTCATGAAATGGAAAAATAGAAAGTAAAACATATTTATGAGAGTAAAGAAACAGAAATACTGAACAAAGTTGATTCAAAATATCGGACGCCCGTTATAAATTTTCAACAAATTTTAAATCCATAAATTTGATTCGAATCTACTCTTATACGCTGACTATTTATATCCGACAGTTTTCGGGTGGGGTCTAAAATCAATTTTTCCTATTTTTATTATAAGTTTTTAAGCTACAAAATAGCAATTTGCGATCTACTTTTAACAGACAAAGAGATGAAAGGACACTGCAGAATATCTATTTGCTAAGGGTCCAAGACAAAGTTTTCACTGTCTTTCAAAACCAATATAAAACAAGTAAAAAGTTATAGTCGGGTGAGGCCGACCATTTTCAATAGGCTTCGTTCCTGGGCCAATAAAAGATCATGTACCAAATTTAATGGAATTATCTTCAAATTGCAATCTGTGGTTTGATAACAGACGGACAGATGGACATAGCTAAATCGATGATGATTCAGAGCCGATTTATATACTTTAAGGTGGGTATAGGACCAATATCATTGTGCGTTACAAAACATCAGTACAAACAATATACCCTCCTCACTAAAGTGATGTAGGGTATAAACACATAAGGTTATTAAGGAAATTAGTCACATGAAATAATATTAGTTACATTTCCTTTCGGTCTGGTTTTTTACTTTAAGGATTATTCTGCAACACGATTCGAAAATCTATAGATAAGTCTGGAAAGTATTGAAAATTGATTTTTATTTCCGACTTTTCAAACGTTGACTACTAAGAACCAGTCACAATACTGTCTATTTGTAAGACATTTTAAAGGTGAAATAGTTCGTTCTAAATCGGAAAGAGTCACCATAATTGTTCGACGATAACTTATCTTTATATAAACTAGTAATAAGATAAATAAATATTTCTTAAAAACTGGATTAATCGCAGAACACCGGTTAACTTTGGACGAGTTATCGACATATTCTCTATGGTTAAATTAACATAGGTCCCGGTTCGCACCAATAACTAGAGCAACTATATAGCCAAAGAACTAGCTAGGATACCAAAGACTTTGGATATTGAAGATATAGACATCTTTAGTCGTATCTCGCCTATGAATTGTTAATTACTTGCTTAAAATGAGCCATGGTCCATCTGACCTCGGTATGATTACTCTTGGTTAACAGTCTAGATAAGTTTTCAAAGAGACAAAATAAAGCCAGCATGCAAAAAAACATGTATGTCAGGACACGGGATTTGGACATTTGACCACTATTGTAGAAGAGGAAGAAGAAACGATGACTCACTAACACTTTCGCAATGGTTCCGCTATGGTCTTACATTTCAAAAAACTATCTGGTTGCTTTATTTAAAAACAAACTGTCCCAGATTAAAACTTTAAAAAAAGGTCATTTAAAATTCATCTGACCTCGATATATTTACTCTTGGATAACACTCTAGATACGTTTTCAAAAAGAAGAAATAATGCAAACATGCCAAAAGACCGGGTCTGTAGATAAGTTACTGAAGAAGACAAGATATAAAAAATGCATATCGGGACACGGGATCTGGACATTTGACCACTATTGTAGAAGAGGAAGAAGAAACGATGGCTCACTAACACTTTCGCAATGGTTCATCTATGGTTTTTCTTTTATTCTGGTTGCTTTTTTTACTTATCTCAGATATTTTTTTTTTTATTCGAAAAGTCGGGGATATATAATAGATTAGATGTAAATCCAACCAAAGACACCGAAATTTCAAAAATTTATGAAGTTAGTACAGCTTAAATTAGTATTAAAGTATTTTGTTATCCAAGAATGTTAGGGATGTTAAACCCCTGCTGATGTATGTTGGTTGCTGTAAGAATATCGCTGTTGTTAGAATTTAGTCCTCGGAAAAGAATCTTTCGGTTGGTGTAGCTGTTGCTTAGTTGAGAACTGTATTGTTTAGAAAGCATGGTGCTCTTGAGGAATCAAAAAATATTTAGAAATCGAGGAACCTTCCTATTACACCATCAGAAGTTTTTGTTTTACCGAGATGAACTGGTCAAACCGATTGTTCTAATAACAAAGGATATTGCTATCAACTTTACGAATATGAATTAACAATAATAGTTAGACCCTATTTCATTGTAGATATCACAAAGCGAACAATTTTAATTGGACCCAAGTGTAAAAAAAAAATTGTGTTGGACACCAGAGTAACACTCACAACTGAAGTGGCCAGATGGGGCTTTGATGTCGACCAAAATGGTAGACTTAGGTCTCAAAATAGTTCAAGGATTCTGGCATATTAGGACGGATTCCAGGGTTTTTGAAACCAGAATACTACAGTTTTGATGTCGACCAAAATGATAAACTTAGGTCTCAAAAAAGTTTAAGGATTCTGGCATATTAGGACGGATTCCAGGGGTTTTGAAACCAGAAAACTACAGGAATTATTAGGAAGAGTATAAGAACTAGAAATAATAACTGATGATTGCGCGATTAGAGTCATTAAAGGATTTTCGAAGTAGAGCTAAAAATAGTATGAAATAGATGTGATTTAGACAACCTTT
This sequence comes from Lucilia cuprina, assembly GCF_022045245.1. Lineage (NCBI taxonomy): Eukaryota > Metazoa > Arthropoda > Insecta > Diptera > Calliphoridae > Lucilia > Lucilia cuprina. The sequence goes on from NC_060954.1 coordinate 41,854,604, forward strand.
TTATGTGGAGATAAATCTCCACATAGTACAAGGACTCTAGCAACGAAATCCGTCATAGTAGAATGAATTCCAGGGTTTTAAAAACATTATGATCAAGGTTAAACCAGAGTACTACTGCATTGCATAGGATAAAAATAAGGATTATGAGAGAAAATATAATCGTTGGTTGTGCATTTGGAGCCTTTTAAGGATTTTCAAAGAGGAACTAATACAAGTACGAAACAGGAGTGATTTAGACAACCTTCTTGGTTTTAACAGGGGAGGAACTAATAACAGTACGAAACAGGAGTGATTTAGACAACCTTCTTGGTTTTACCAAGGGAGTTGATTGGCTTTTCATCAAAACAACTCTTCACTTCTTTCCCTCTAACTATACTATCTTCTTTTGTTCTATCTTAAAGGCAATCATAATGAAACCTTAGGATCTCTAATGGACCTTTAAAAATTAGGGCCATTTATTTCGATCTCAAACAGAGAACTTCTAATGTGAATTGCATTCAAAACTAAAAACTACATTTCGATTACACAATATGATGAAATTAAACAAAAATAATTTTCCAAAAATTTTTGCAAAAATAATTTTTGATATATCTTGTTGTTTTCAAGACGCAACCAAACATTTCTCTATATATGTCGCACATACATAGATACACAACGGTTTTAGACATTTTATTCTTTTTTCCGAATATTTTTTTTAAGAAATTAAACCAAAACAACAATCAACTGGCAGTGGGCCAACAGCGATCTGAACTAAATTTGTATACAAGATTTTCATTTCAATTTTCTATGGGTGAATGAAAGATTTTGTTGTGAATTATATAGAAAACTTATATGAAACAGAAGAAGAAGAAGTAGAAAAAAAGAAGAACATGTTCCAAATTGTCTTTATGCGTCAATGATTTGGGTGGGGCCAACACCAAACAAAATAATGCTATTTAAGACAAGTATAAACAATTATGAAAAAAATATATATATAAGACACACAAACTGCAAAAAGTAGAGTGTGTGTAAATAAGATTTTGAATTTTGTTTATGAAGATATAATAAGTATTTGAATAGATTGCAGTAACATTAATAAATTAAAATAATGGAATGGGAACATTGAATTTATCAAAAAAAAAAAAAAGAAAAAACTTTGAAGGATATTTTTCATTTGAAATAAAAAGTGCGTTTTTGTGAATTTTATCAAATGTGACTGAAGGTGATTAGTTATATAAAGATCTTACCTCTGTATCAACAATATTCTTAATATTTTCCTGCTTGTCTGTAATTTCAAAGACAAGGGCAAGCTTGGGAAATAAGCATTTTTATTAATATATGTATGTATGCATGTATGTTTAATATATTAAGTATCGGTTCACATTTAGTAACTTTTGTAGCTCTACTTTGGGACTTCATTTAACAGAGGGGGAAGAAGTCTAGTTTATAGTCTAGTTCATAGACTAGTTAATAGACCAATTCCTAGACTATTCAATGTACTATTGAATAAACTATTCAAGGACTGGACATTGACTAGGCGCTAGGCTTATCCTTAGACTAGTCAATAGACTAGTTTATAGACTTTTCAACGGACAATTCTTTTGATTCGAAAATAGACTACTCAATAGACTATTTAACAGACTATTCCTTTAATTAGACAATAGACTGTCCAATAGACTAGTCAGTGGACTTATCCATAACTTTTTAGTAAACAAGTCCATAGATTAGTCAATATACTGATTAATAGACTAGTCGATAGACATGTTCATAGAGTAGTCAATAGACTAATTCTTAGAATAGTAAATAGACTAGTTAATAGAGTAATCAATAGACTAGTCCACAGATGATTTAACAGACTAGACTATTCCATGACTTTTTAGTAAACAAGTCCATAGACTAATCATTAGACTACTCATTAGACCGCAGACTAGTCAATACTAGTCCACAGATTAGTCAATATACTGATCAATAGACTAGTCCATAGACATATCCATAGAGTAATCAAAAGACTAATTCTTAGAATAGTCAATAGAGTAATCAATAGACTAGTCGACAGATTATTCAACAGACCAGTCCATAGATTAGACAATAGGTTACTCAATAGACTATTGTATAACTTTTCAGTAAACAAGTCCATAGATTAATGATAGACTTATTCTTAGACTTGTCAACAGTCTACTTTTTATTAGATTTGCCTATATATTAGTCAATAGACTAATTCTTACACTAATTAATCGAGTAGTTTATATACTGCTCACTAGTCCAGTCAATGGATTAATCCATTAGCTAGTCAATAGAATACTTTTTAGTCTATAGACCAATCAACAGACTATTTCATAGATTAATAAGTAGACTTGGTCGTGCACTATTCAGTAGACTAATCTCATTATTCAACAGACTAGTCCATATGTTAGTCAACAGACTAGCCGATAGACTTGTCCATAGAGTTATCAATAGACTAATTCTTAGACTTGTCAACAGACTACTTATTAGACTTGTTAGTGGACTTGCCAATATATTAGTTAATAGAATAATCCTAAGACTAGTCAATATAGTGGTCCATAGACTACTCACTAGTCTAGTCAATGAATTGATCCATTGGCTAGTCACTAGGCTACTTATTTGTACATCGACTTCTCAACAGACTTCTTCATGGATTAATAAGTAGACTTGATCATACACTAGTCAGTGGACCAGCCTAGTCAATAAACCAGACCATAGACTTTTCAATAGGTTAGTCCATAAACTGGATAATCAACTAGTCAATAGGCTTGTCATGGACTAGTCAATAGAATCGACAATAGGCCAGTTTATATATAAGTCATTCGATTTTTTCATCGCCAAGTTCATAGACGTGACAATAAACTACCCATTAAGCTGTAGACTAGTCTATAGGTTGGTCAACAGACTAGTCAATAGATTATTTCATATACTAGTCCATTAACTTACCTAAAGACGAGTCAATAGCCTAGATCATAAACTAGTAAATAGATTTGTCCATTGATTTGACAATACATTAATCCATAGACTAGTTCACAGAATAGTTAATAGACTTAACTATGGACTAGTCAATAGAATAAACAATAGAGTAGACAATAGACTATCCTGTAGCCTAGAAAATATACAGTCCATAGACTAGTCGTAGACGAGTCAATAGACTAGTTGTAGACGGCTTAATAGACTAGTCTATAGAGTCTATAGTATAGACTGATCGTAAACGAATTTTATAGACCTGTCAATAGACAAGTCATTTGCGACAAAAGTTTCTCAATGAGAATCGACACAAAACGAACTTTAGTTTGGAATTATATTAAAGGAAACAAAATTAAAAACCAGGAAACACTAGGACAATCGATCCTGTTAATTTAAAAGTTAATAGAACAAAAACAGAAATTGGCGGGGGGAAGAAAACTCAAAATTCAGTTAAAACTTAAAAAAAATCAGCCTAAAAAATATATACATACGAAAAACTCAACTTACCATATTGTCAGTTAAATTTTGATGAACATTATCGAAGAAGATATTCCACCAGAGTTGTATTAAATCAGCAGCATGCGAATAATCCGAGGGTACACAGGGCATTTTACTTTGTGAATTGAATTGTATCAACCAGGGTTTCATTTTGCCAGCGAAATGCAAAATCTTAATCTTATCTCTGAATTGTTTAAAGGCGGGCAAATAACAATACGAAGCATAAGCTGTAACATTGTATAAGAAGGGCAAACGTTTCTTCAAATCACTGGTAGCCCAATCGGCAAAATATTGATTCAATAGACCCTGATCACCACCATCAAAACTGCCATTTTTCAAGGCGAATTCAACGATTTTATCGAAGGTATCCTGACTGGGCTTATAAACGAAAACGCCTGAATTGAAACAATCGGGCCAGCTGACATCGGGAGCGGCAGAGAATTCTTCACGTTCAAAAAGTTCATCACAATTTTGTAAAACCTACAAAAAAAATGTAAAATATTTATATTTCGGGTTAAAACAATTTCCTTTAGACCTACCAAAGTGTCCGAATCCAAGAAAACGCATTTCTCAAATTGTACTAAACGCCAACAGTGTAATTTCGTAAAGGTTATACCCAATTCGGGTCTGGATAGTAAAGCCAAATTGGCAGAATCTTGTGAATCCATAACATTAACTTCTTGCACAAGATTGTAAACATCTCTCAGTTTGCCGCGCATGGATTCTGACACACCGGGTGTGACCAAAACGGCCAATTGATGTTTTGTACCGGCCCGTCTTAGAGAGTGAGCCAATACTAAGGCACCCAAGGAATATGTATCATTTGTGGTTAAAGTTACCCAAGCGAAATCTAAAAGTTTGCGAAAAAATTAAAAGAAATTTGTTAATAAAATAATAATTAATTATTAATATTGTTTTTTGTTTAAAATTGTTTAATAAATTTATAGCTTACATGCAGCTGCAAAGCATTAGCGTAATAATATTCTTTTGGCAAAATTATGTTTTTTTTTTATTTTTATTAATTTAGCTGTTGTTTTTGTCTAGTTAAATGCTTAATAATAAATTACACTTAAATTTTAAAACGTAATAATGTGACAATGACGTTATTTTTTGTAAATACATAAATTGTTTCTTTTTGCGCAATTTTGTCTATTTTTAAAAAGATTTATCATAAGTGTTCCAATAAAGAAAGAAAAGCCTGTAGGGGTAATAAAAATGTTTAACTGTACTTTTAATAAAAACCTTAACTGTCGATAAAATTAAAACTCTCTGAGCATAAGAGCAAATTTCTCTTACAATATACATCAACTAGGGCTGCCGTTTAATTTTATAACTACCGGTTTCTGGGATATTCATATTATTGGGAAATAAAGGGTTTATTGTTTAAATTGAAATTTTGTTTAGTTTTTTTATAAACGCCACGTTTGCCAAATGTTTTCAACACATGTTTGACGTAACGCCGTTCAAAAATAAATATTTCATTTTATGCGAACATTTTCGAAAAAAAAATTTCTAAGAATGACAGATATTTGGCAACGAAATGCTATAGCTTTGCCATTAATTGTTTTCTAATAAATGAAAAAAAAAAATTTATTCAAATTTTATTAATTTCTCTAATTTTTCAATAATAATAAACAAAATTAATTTGCAATTTTAATTAATTGCATAGAGTTTTTTTTTAATTTGAAAAAATATATATAATTTTAAATATTAAAAAATTAAAAAATATAAATTAAATGACGTCAAAATTTCTTACGGAGATATTGGAATTATTTAGGAAACTTTGACATTTTTTTATATATATTTCAAATTTGTCATACGTCGGACATAAGAAATATTTCAATGTAAACTTTTCCTAAAGGAAAATTAGTTTAAAACATTTTTCAAATCAACAAAAAAATCTTAAAAATTTTAATTTCAGTCAATTTTCGTTAAAGGAAATGAAATTTAATAAATTGTATGGCAATAAGAAATATACTAGGAACGAAAAATATTTTTTAAGGAATAGTTTTAAACAAATTTCTACAGTCTAGTCTATAGTCGAAACTATAGTATAATTTACAGTCTAAACTATAGTCTAGTCTATGTTCCAGTTCTCTCTCTGACCCAAACTCTGGCGTATAGTCTAGTCTATAGTCTAGTCTATAGTCTAGTCTATAGTCTAGTCTATAGTCTAGTCTGTAGTCTAGTCCTTAGTCTAGTCTATAGTTTAGTCTATAGTCTAGTCCTTAGTCTAGTCTATAATCTAGACTCTAAGTCCGAATCCAAGAAAACGTCTATAGTCTTGTTATAGTCTTGTCTATAGTGTTGTCTATAATGTAGTCAATGGTCTAGTCTATTATCTAGTCTATATTCTAGTCTATTATCTAGTCTATAGTCTAGTCTATAGTTTAGTCTATAGTCTAGTCTATAATGTAGTCTATAGTGTTTATCTATAGTGTAGTCAATGGTCTAGTCTATTATCTAGTCTACATTGTAGTCTATTATCTAGTCTATAGTCAGGTCTGTAATATAGTGTGTAGTATACTTTATAGTCTATTCTATAATGTAGTCACAGGCCGAGCCTATTAGCTAGTAAATAGCCTAGGCCATAGTCTACTTTATAGTCTAGTCTATAGTCTAGTCTATAGTCTAGTATATAGTAAAATCTATAGTCTAGCATATAGTCTATTACATAGTCTAGTATATAGACTAGTATATATTTTAGTATATAGTAGAGTACAGTCTAGTCTATAGTCTAGCCTAATCTACAGTCTTGACTAGTCTAGTGTATAGTCTAGTCTACATTCTTGTCTGAAGCCTAGTCTAGTCTCTAGTCTAGTCTATAGACTAGTCTATAGTCTAGTCTATACTCTAGTTTATAATCTAGTCTATATTCTAGTCTATAGTTTAGGATATAGTCTAGTTATAGTCTAGTCTAAACTCTAGTTTAGTCTATAGTCTACTCAATAGTCTACTTTATAGCCTGGTCTAGATTTTGGTCTATAGTGAAGACCTTTGTCTAGTTTATTGTCTAGTTTATAGTTTAGTCTTGTCCAAAATCTATTCTAGTCTATAGTTTAGTATATACCCTAGTGTATATACATATATTCTTTTCTATAATCTAGTCTATATTCTTGTATGTAGTCTAGTCTAGAAGCTAGTATATAGTTTATTGTCTAGTCTATAGTATAGACTTTTGTATAGTTATTGTCTAGTAGATAGTCTACAGCCTAGCCCATAGTCTTGTCTTTAGTCGAGTATGTAGCCTACGTCTATGCTTTAGGGCCTTATGCAAAAACGATTATTAAAGTTAACAATGGTTTACTACACACTTTTTCCATATAAAAATAGGTTTTAATAACCGTTGTTAACTTAATAATCGTTTTTGCATAAGGCGGTTAGTCTATAGTCTGGGCTACAGTCTAGTCTAAAGTCGAATTTTTAGTCTATTCTTTAGTGTAATCTGTAGTCTAGGCTTTAGATATACTCTGATTCTAGTTTAAAGTGAAGTGTGTAAGGGTTCAAACGAATCGAGAGATAGAGATGTAGTGCATTGTGTTGGAACTAGAATAATAGGTTGTGAAAGGAGGGTGGAGGGAGCAGAGTTTTTGGAGAATTGGATTTAAATCATTAGCAGGGAATACTTCTGCATGAAGTTTGTTTTACATATAGACCGAATGCGTTTTACGGTCCAGTGGACCACAAATGGGTGTGTTTTTAATGAAAGTAGTGTATTGCGCAAAAATATGCGGGTATGGAGCAACTTTTCGTAAAGAAAAGTGGACTAGAGTAGAGCATATTTTTCTATAAAAAAAGTAGTCTCAACAAGAGCAACACTTTGTATAGTAAAGTGGACTAAACTAGAGCAATTTTTTCTATAGAAAGTTGACTAGAACAAAGTGGACTAAACTAGAGCACTTAATATTGATTTATATTAACAAAATTTATCAATATATACCTAATAAATGGTTTTGTGTTTGGAATGTTTGTTTTCTATCTTAGCAAAAATTAAACGAAGTACTTCCAAAAGAATAACATTTATCAGTACTTCAAAAGTAGCACTAAGTGAATTTTTCTATCTTCCGTGGAGGTGATGTCTATTGACTTTAAAAAAATCGACAAAAGAATCTAATTTTTTGTATTGGAATTTAACTTCCTAATAACTTCAAAAAAAGAACATAAAAATTACTTCCTGAGAATGACTTTAGATGTAGTGAATTTAGAATCAAATAAAAAACACCATCCCTCCTATAACAAGCCTGTGTTAAAATCATTACTTCTTCAGGTCTATTTTAGTACTTCCATGAAGTAAATTCTACTTCTTTTTCGCTTCTTTGGAAGTTCTTTTTTTTGCTGGGATATAATTTTTTTATAATTTCCTAATAATATCCTTTAATTTTTTTGTTTTCATAAAAATTGTTATTAAAATTGAATTTTAATTGTTGGTTAAATTATTTCTATAATATAATTGTGAATTAATTAAAAATACTTGAATAATAGAAAGTTCATTAATTGGTTAATTTCTAATTATAATGCCAATGGTTTTACATACGATTTTACTATATAAAAAAAGTTGTTTAAAAAAATAATAATAATAAAAAACAATTTCTGGTTAAAATTTTTAATTTAGTTATTTTTTTATTTACGTTTTTTGTAGGTTTTAATAGGTTTTTCTTTTTTAATATATATTTATATACATGGTATTTATGGTTTATAATAAATAGTAGAGATTTATTTGGTTTTTTTTATTATTATAAACAATTAGTTAAAATTAGCACAAAAAAATTAAATGAAATTAAATTATATTAAAAAAATAATAATGCCATACAATAAGTATTAAAACTGAAAAAAAGATATTTTCTTTTAAAAAAGCCAAGAAGTTAAAGAGAATTATTTGCCACACATTTAAATTAATGAAAAAAAAGAAATGATTAAATTTAAGTTTAAAAAAAATAACCAATTTTAACTACCTTTTTGTTGGTAAGTGAGGGGGGAGGAAGTTAAAATTCATTCACTTGAGAACAGCAGCCACAATTGCAGATCCATATATATATTTTGATCAAAATTCTAATCAAATCAAATATCTTCTCTAACTACATTTGTGTTAAAACAATTATCATCATCATCACAATTTCAAAATGCAGCATGAGTGTTTTTAATGGAGAGCGCTTGTGAGGTGTTGGTGGTGTGATGAAGTGGTGGGCAGCAATGTATTATTTGTTTGCAAGTGTTTGTGTAGTTATATATATAGAAATATATATTAAAAATATCGTATATATACATCCTGTATATATTTTTTTCTATATTCTAGTTTAAAAATTTTGTTTTTCTGTCAGGTTTTTTGTTTTTTTTTTTTTTTGTTCAACATGTCACAGGCTATATCATTAGAAAACTTGTGGGTGGTGGGATTTTTTTTTACTTTTTTCATTAGCATTTCGCTTTGGTATGTGATTTTTATTAAATTTTTTTTCAAAAGTAGATATTTTGTTTTTATTATTATTTTAAATATATTAAGAAAAAAAAAACCTAAAATAAAAATTAATCATTTGTAGGTGAATGCGTTTAGGGGGGAGTAAGAAAAATAAAACTGAGAATTTTCAAAAGAACTTACCAGAAAAGGCCATTAAAATAAAAATATTTCACTTCAAATTTTTCTTTTTTTTATTATTTAAATATTTTTCCTTTTTTTCAACAAATTTTCATAAATACGCTTTAACATTTTTTTCAAACCATCGCAAAGAACATAAATATTAAAAATATTTCACATAATTTGTTTAATTTTTATAATCAAAAATATATATACATATTTATTTTTATTTATTTTGTTTCTTTTATATCAAATCCGAAATAAACAGATGTTCTTTTAAACAAAAATCATCTAAATAATAAAATTTTAAATATACTATAAATAAAAACTAAACTTATTTTATTTAGGTATTTAGCATGATATTTTAACACTTAATTTGTATTTCACTTTGTATTTTGTTATTTTCAGTTTATCATCAGAATACAACAAATTAACAAAATTAATAACAAATTCGACTTAACAACAATTTTAATAAATTGTTTTAAATTTTAATTTAAAATTTTTGTAATATTTTAGGGATTTTTTAATCCCTTAAAACTAAAATAAAACTTTAAATAGAAACCCTATTTTGTTAACCAGCATTAAAAACGGTAAACTGTTAGTGTTACCATATTGTATTTATATATTTTGGCGCGAGCGTTATCTAGAGTTTTAATCTAAATCAGCAAAATGCAGGGAGCTTTCAAATAAACTCTCTTTTAATCTTTGTTTTACAGGTGTGATACTCAAACATGCTTAAAAAAGAAACATAAACAGTTAGAGAGCGAATTCTCTACACTCTGCCTTCTACTGATCTAAATAAACTTTTCCTATTGATAGCTAAGACTATTCTTTAGATTGGAACAGTTTCATCTATTAAAATTTCTACTAGAATAGAACAAATGGACTAGAAATGAACAAACTTCTAAAGAAAAGTTGTGTAGACTAGATCAACAGAGAGCGAATTTTCTAAATTCTATCGTCCACTCATCTAAATATACCTTTTCCAATTAATACCTAAGAATATTCTCTAGATTGGAACAGTTTTATCTATTAAAATTTGTACTAGATTAGAAAAAAATCTTTCTATAGAAACGAAGGCTAGTGGTCTAGACTAGAGCAACTTTTTCTACAGAAAAGTTTTCTAGAAAAGAGCAACTTTTTCTAAAGAAAAGTTGTCTAGACTAGAGCAACTTTTTCTATAGAAAAGTTGTCTAGACTAGAGCAACTTTTTCTATAGAAAAGTTGTCTAGACTAGAGCAACTTTTTCTATAGAAAAGTTGTCTAGACTAGAGCAACTTTTTCTATAGAAAAGTTGTCTAGACTAGAGCAACTTTTTCTATAGAAAAGTTGTCTATACTAGAGCAACTTTTTCTATAGAAAAGTTGTCTATACTAGATCAACTTTTTCTATAGAAAAGTTGTCTATACTAGAGCAACTTTTTCTATAGAAAAGTTGTCTATACTAGAGCAACTTTTTCTATAGAAAAGTTGTCTATACTAGAGCAACTTTTTCTATAGAAAAGTTGTCTATACTAGAGCAACTTTTTCTATAGAAAAGTTGTCTATACTAGAGCAACTTTTTCTATAGAAAAGTTGTCTATACTAGAGCAACTTTTTCTATAGAAAAGTTGTCTATACTAGAGCAACTTTTTCTATAGAAAAGTTGTCTATACTAGAGTAACTTTTTCTATAGAAAAGTTGTCTATACTAGAGCAACTTTTTCTATAGAAAAGTTATCTATACTAGAGCAACTTTTTCTATAGAAAAGTTGTCTATACTAGAGCAACTTTTTCTATAGAAAAATTGTCTATACTAGAGCAACTTTTTCTATAGAAAAGTTGTCTATACTAGAGCAACTTTTTCTATAGAAAAGTTGTCTATACTAGAGCAACTTTTTCTATATAAAAGTTGTCTATACTAGAGCAACTTTTTCTATAGAAAAGTTGTCTAGACTAGAGCAACTTTTTCTATAGAAAAGTTGTCTAGACTAAAGCAATTTTTTATATAGAAAAGTTGTCTTGACTAGAGCATCATTCTATATAGAAAAGTTGTCTTGATTAGAGCATCTTTTTATTTAGAAAAGTTGTCTTGATTAGAGCATTTTTTGATATAAAGAAGTTGTCTAGACTAGGGCAACATTTTCTATAAGAAAGTTGTCTAGACTAGAGCAACTTTTTCTACAGTAAAGTTTTCTCGACTAGAGCAACTTTTTCTATAGAAATATGTCTAGACAAGAGCAACTTTTTCTATAGAAAAGTTGTCTAGACTAGAGCAACTTTTTCTATAGGAAAGTTGTCTTGACTAGAGCAACTTTTTAAATTGTATAGACTAGATCAACTTTTTTTATAGAAAACTTGTCCAGACAGTAGCTTAGACTTAAGTAACTTTTTTTTCTATAGAAAAGTTTTAGAAAAACTTTTCCTGTAAAAAAGTTGTAACTTTTTCTAACTTTGCTCTAAACAAGAGCAATTTTTTTCTACAGAAAATATGTTTAGACTATAGCTATGATTAGCTGCAACATTAAAGTAGAACGAATACTTTGATTAAATAATTTTGTTTTAAATATTTTTCAAAAATTATCTTCTAAAAGAGAATTTATAATACTAATTTATAAATTTTGTTGTGAATATGTACAAAGTACAATGTTCAATTTGTTTAAATAAGAAAAAGATTTTGTTCTACAAAACATATTACTTAAAAAGTGTTTTTTATGGAAACTGTTAGAAATTTAAAATGAAAATAAATTATATTGTCAAAAATGAAATATGAAAAATATAAATGAAATAAATCTTTAAAGGTAAGAAAATTAAAAAAATTTTAATATAATTATCATAGAAATTAGGAGATTTGTTGTAAATCCCTTAAAAAACAACTAAAACGTGGCAAGCCTGTGGAAACACAACATAATAAGAGAAATGTTGTGTCAGCATAACTCTTAATATGACAAAAACAAGTTTACTATTATTCTCTTTAACAAACTAGTTAAATCTAACTACACTTAGCAAAACAGTCAAGGCTTTAAAAATAAGTACTAAAGTACATAAAATTTAAATAGCTACAAATACAAAGTATAATTTTTAAAAATTTACTTAACAATTGTTTTTTTTTAATACATATTATACATAAAATATTGCTTTTTAAAAATATATTTAAAATAATTATCAATAAAAACAGCAGCTGTTCTAAAAATTTTTATTCCATTATAATCTTTAGCCAAAATAAACAATATCAATTATAATAATGACTCCACACCCGCCTCCATATGATGTCAAAATATTATTTAAAAAGTATTATTTTTTCTTCTTCTAAGAAAATTAATTTTAAACAGATTTTTCTCATCATTTATATGCGTGTTTTTTTTTTTTTTTGTTTTGGCAATGACACAAAAATAATAAAATAAAATTCATCTGTTAAGATTTTAAAAGGAAACTGAAGAACCAAAGAATGCCATAAAGGCACTTGATATAAAGTCCACAAATAAGATTAATAAATCCCTTTTAAAGAAAAACAAGTTTTTTTTTTGTTTAACACACATATGTTGTTCATATTTATCAGTTGTCTTTTTTCTTATTCATTCAGATGTTTTTAAAAGCCCAACAACAACAATTTGATCAATCCTCTTTGTTGAAGGAATGAACGATCAAGCGAACTTGCCACTGCAACTTTCAGTATGTGTTGCTAATGTTCAGTGAACTTTAAAATAAGTTGTGGCATTAATGTATGTCATGCGATTTGTAACATGGAAGAAAAAAATGGACCGAGATAATATTAAATTTTTCTATAGAAAAGTTATCTTGACGAGAGCAACATTTTCTAGAGAGACTAGAGCAACTTTTCCTGTAAAAAAGTGGTCTAGATCAGAGCAACTTTTCCTTTTTTTATAGAAAATTTTTCTAGACGAGCAACTTTTTCTAAAGAAAGTTCTTGTCTATACGAGAACAAGTTTTTCTATAGAAAAGTTGTCTAGACTAGAGCTACTTTTCATATAGACATGTGTCTAGACTACAGCAAATTTTCCTATAGAAAAGTGGTCTAGACTAAAACAACTTTTCCTATAGAAAAGTTGTTTAGACTAGAACAACTTTTGCTATAGAAAAGTGGTCTAGACTCGAGTAACTTTTCCTATAGGTCATATAAACAAGAACAACTTTTTCTATAGAAAAGTGGTCTAGAATAGAGCAACTTTTCCTTTAGAATAGAGAAACTTTTCCTTTAGAAAAGTTCTTCATAGGAAAGTTCTTCATAGAAAAGTTGTCTAGACTAGAGTGACTTTTTTTATAAAAAAGTTGTCATGAATGGAGCAACTTTTTCTATAGAAAAGTGGTCTAGAACAGAACAACTTTTTATATAGAAAAGTGGTCTAAACTAGAGCAACTTTTTCTGCAAAAGTTGTATTTACTAGAACAACTTAAACTATAGAAAAGTTACTTAGACTAGAGCTTATTATTTTATAGAAAAGTTATTTAGACTAGAGCTTATTATTCTATAGAAAAGTTGTCTAGACTAGAGCAATTTTTTATAGAAAAGTTGTCTAGATAAAAGAAGTTTTTTTCTATAGAAAAGTTGTCTTAAGTAAAAGTAGATTAGAACAGCTTCATCTTTAGAAAAGTTGTTTAGATTGCCGTAACTTTTCGTATAAAAAAGTTATCTGAACTTTTTATATATGATCCAGAATCCAGTATAGATTAAAGTCTGGTCTATAGTCTACGCTATACTCTATAGCTCAGATGATTGACTAACCAATAGTCCAGACTAATGTCGTCTTATCATATCTATGGCCAGTCTATAGCCCAGATTACAGTGTAGTGTATAAACTAATTTGTAGTCCAGACTATATTCTAGTTATAAAATAGATTACACTCTACTATATAGTTCAGTCTATTTTCTAATCTTTAGATCAGACTATAGTGTAGTATATAGTCTAGCCTACACTCTAGACTACATGTAGTATAATTCGTAATCAAGTAGCGGAACTTCTTGTCTATAATCGAGTCTATAGTCTAGTATATAATCGAGACGAGAATCCAAAGTCTAGTTTATAGCATAGTCCATAGTATAGCCTATAGTCCAGTCTTTATTCTAGTCTAGTCTACAGTTTAAACTATAGTCTAGGCTATAGCCTTGTCTATAGTTTAGTCTACAGTCTAGGATATAGTCTAGTCTATAGTCTAGTTTATAGTCTAGTCTATAGAGTAGTATACAGTCCAGTCTATAGTCTAGTCTATAGTCTAATCTATAGTCAAGTCTATAGTCTAGTCTATAGTCTAGTCTATAGTCTAGTCTATAGTCTAGTCTATAGTCTAGTCTATAGTCTAGTCTATAGTCTAGTCTATAGTCTAGTCTATAGTCTAGTCTATAGTCGAGTCTATAGTCTAGTCTATAGTCTAGTCTATAATCTAGTTTATAGTCTTGTCTATATTCTAGTCTAGTCTATAGCCTAATCTATAGTCTAGTTTATTTTATAGTCTATAATCAAGTCTAAAATCAAGGCTATAGTCTAGTGTAGGCTAGTCTGTATTCTAGTCTACAGTCTAGTCCATAACCTAGTATAGATTCAGGTCAAGACAAGAGCCAATAGTACAGTTTTTTCTGTGTTACCAACTACCCTTAGAAACCTTGTAAACCTACTTGACTATGTAGAGTCCACAAGATAAAACTGCATTGTACATATCAGTTGAAAGTTTTTTAAGGGCTCCTTTATACGATGACTTGCTGGTGAAATCTTTTCTTATTTTTAGTACAAAAATAACATAAAAGAAAAAACAAAAAGAGTGAAAATGTATTTAAGGTTACCATGGATGAGTGTGTCTTTAAGTTTATGTTGGATGCATAAAAATAGAACCGGAAAAATTCTTTGCAAGAGGCGTCGTTTTCTGGCATTTCTTAGAATGTATAAAAGAAAAATACAAAAAAAGAAGTCGTTATAAAAAAAATTGTGTAGGCTTCTTTTTATTTAAAAGAAAAATAAATTTTTGTAACCAACTCAATGACTAAAATTTAGTCACTAAATGCAAAGATCATTGTATTTTTTTTTTTTTTAAATTAATGACTAATGCAGTTTAATTGTCAAAAAAAAAACATACTTTTGAATAATAAAAGTGATGTGTATAAAGAAAAAAAATTTCAATATTTTGAAAATTTCTTTTTAGAGTTGGGTGGGTGTTTGTGGTGATTTACTTTTATTAAGATTTATTAATACAATTAAATAATTATTAAATGAAGATAACAAAAAAATATATATATTTATATTTATTTAATGACCATATTAACCGAAAAAACAAGGCCATAAATAATGTCTGGCCTTAAAGGAAGACAATTTTTTTTAAAGAAAAATGTGTCATAAATTGTTTAGTAAATCAGATTTACAATGAAAGTGATTCAGTTTTTGAATCTTTGAAAAACAAATAGGTACATTTAGAAAAAGTGCAAAATTCTAATGAATTTTTAAGTAATTTTCAAATGCCCACGTAAAATATTTTCAAAAAAACTTATGGAGAAAAATGAACGTTAAATTTCAAAATTTATACTGTGAAGAGTTTAAGGGTGACCAGGTGTTTTATTTTTAGTTAATGATGAAATTTGTATTTAAGTTGTTTTTAATTTAAATGATGATGTCACTTGTGTCATTTTTTAATGGAATTTTTTATTAGTGCCGGTCCACACTAGGAATTTTTGTTTTGGAAACATTTGATTTTGCGTGACAGAGAAAGAAAATCATTCATCTTTCGCAGTACGGAACTTGTTTTGTTATTCTTCTCATTCGTACAACAACAACAACAAATCAATACAATTAATGGGTAGTTTCTGAAACTCATTAAGGTAACTTCAAAAGAGTGTGGACCAGGTTTTATTAAACATTTTTTAGAAATCAAAAGATTTACTTATAGATGTAACTGACTGAAGGCTGTGACTTGATCTTGGAATTTGACTCTTCTGAACTTTACTCCAGGCGATTTTAAAAGTCACAAATCTTTGACAATAAATCGAAATCGGTTAGAGTTTTTAATATCTATATAAAAGTGGTAACTGTATGAATTCCGCCAGATTTAAGTTACAGTCAATGAAAAACCTTTTGAATTCTAGTCACAATATTACAATGGACATTTAAATTCCATAGCTAAGGAAATAGGATAAGGATCATTCTTAATAAAGTTGTGCCTTTCCGAATAACTGATTTCTATAAGTTTAAGGTCACTAATAATCCTCCTTAGGATCAGTTGAAGAATAACTTGTGTTTTACTTTAAATTGTACTGATTTCGATCTGTTCAGAGAAACGCAAAACTTTTGAAATATCGGCTGATGTTCTCAAAGTCTATATAAACTAAGACAGAACATCTCGAATTCAAGGCACAATATTGCAATTTCAATTAAAATATATAGACTATTCCTTTTAAGGTGGCTAAAACTCCTCTTTAAGATATATGGATCAGGAGAAGAACTAGTGTTTTACGTTAGAATGTAATAATTGCGATCTGTTCGGAAAAACGCAAGTCTTTATAATAAAGGTAACAGCATAAATTTGGACGGAAATAAATTGCAATTAATGAAAAACCTCTCGAATCCAAGCCACAATATTGCAGAGGACATTTGAATTCCATAGAAAATGAAATAGAGCTTTTTTCGAATAAGTAAATTTTGGAATGTTTTAGATCACCAATACTCCTCTTTAAGATCTGGAGTAAATGAAAAACTTATGTTTTACGTTAGAGTGTAATGATTGTGATCTGTTCCGAGAAACTCAAAACTTGTGTAGGGGAAATCAATAGACATCTCCACGAACTAGTCTATATACTATCTATGGACTAATCTGTGGACTAGCCTATGGAGTAACATATTGACTAGTCTAAAGTCTAGTCTATTTATCAGTCTATGGCTAGTATTTTGACTATTATATTGACCAGTCTATGGTCTAATAAATATTTTAGAGACTTGTCTTTAGATTAGTTTATGGAATAGTCCACTGGCTAATTTATTCGCTTGGAACTTGACTATCAAATATTCTATTAACTTCTCTATTGAGAAGGTTATTGACTGGTATATTAACCAGCCGTTTTGTTAGTCTTTAGATAAGTGTATTATCTATGTATTCTATTATATAATATATTGAAGAGTATAAAGGCTAGTCTATGAACTAGTCTATTGATTAGTTCTATAGAGTAATTTATTTGTATATTTTTTTGACTAGTCTGTTAAATAATATATGGAGAAATTCTTTGATATGTGTTTGAAATATTCAATTTACTTTTTTAAAAACTAGCTTATTGATTCGTCTAGTGACTAGTCTATTAAGTAGTTCATGGACAGTCTTTTGACTACACTATGGCCTAGTCTACTGACTAATGACTGTCTATTGACTAGTCCACTGATTAGTCTCTTGACTACTTAACTGGCTAGTCTATTGACAAGTCTACATATTAGTCTCTGGACTAATTTATATATATATATAAAGTAGACTATGGACTTGTCTAATGACTAGTCTATGAAGTAGTTCATTGACAGTCTATTGACTTCACTATGGACAAATCTACTGACTAATAACTATCTATTAACTATTCCACTGGTTAGTCTACTGACTAATGACTATCTATTGTCTAGTCCACTGGTTAGTCTATTGACTAGTTTACTGGCTAGTCTATTGACTAGTCTACTTATTAGTCTCTGGACTTTTTTATATATATTAAGTAAACTATGGACTTGTCTATTGACTTGTCTATGAAGTAGTTCATAAACAGTCTATTGACTTCACTATGGACAAGTCTACTGACTAATGACTATCTATTAACTAGGTCTATTGACTAGTCTACCTATTAGTATCGGGTCTAGTGTATAGTTAT
This sequence comes from Lucilia cuprina, assembly GCF_022045245.1. Lineage (NCBI taxonomy): Eukaryota > Metazoa > Arthropoda > Insecta > Diptera > Calliphoridae > Lucilia > Lucilia cuprina. Next base: position 41,872,439 of record NC_060954.1, read on the forward strand.
ATCTATAGATTATTCTATTGAATATTCTATTTTCTAGACTTTTGAACTAGTCTATTAACTAGTCTATGTATTTACTAATATATCGACTATTTAGTTAAAGTTTAAAAAACCTTTAATATGACTACTGAAAGTACTGAGTAACGTATTGAATTTACCAGCCCTGATATTAATTCCAATAATTGAATTTATAATTTAAATTGGCCCTTATATTTTTGTTACTTTGACATAGATTTTCAAACCCCCTATATATTTGCACTGGTCACCCTAAAACTATAACCTTTACGCCGGCATAATTGCAAGTTTTATCAACAATAACAACAACAACACAAAAAAATGCCGGCATATTCAATTACTTATATTTTGTGAGAAAGCGAATACTGAATACTCACACTTTGTGTTGTTTGTTTTCTAATCACAATTTTACCGCAAAATACAGACAACAGCAACAACAATATAACCCCTATTTATACTAGGTCAACAAAATGTAACGTAATACATTATGACGTTTATAAGTCAAAGCAACAAAAACAGGAAGAAAAATATTAAAAAAAATCAATAAATAATAATTGGAAAAAAAAACAAAAACAAATTCCAACGGGAGTAAAATAGTATAAACAAAATAACAAAGTGTTTGAGTAAATAATAACCGTTAGTTGATAGACCTTAGAGAAAAAGAGGAGGGACAAGGAGAGTAGTAAAAATACAAATAATCATAATAAATTTTTAGCTAAAAATAAATTTTATGTTTTTTTATAATTTAAATTGAAAAAAAACTGCAATCTTATTAAAATAATAATTTATTATTAGTAGGTATGATTTTGTTGTTGTTTTTAAGGTTTTCTTTAATCAAAATTTAGTTTATGGGGGGAGCATAAAAAACTAAATACAAGAGAACTAAGAGAATTTCTTTTTTGGTGAGTTGATTTTCTATTTGCTTTTAAGAGCTGCTGTGCACAACAACTTTTTAGGTATTTGTTGTTTTAGCTGCTAGAAATGAAGGTCACTAAAGGTCGCTTGAAAATTTTGTATTTTAAAGGAAATACTAAGCAATTTTTCTTTAAAAAAATTATTAAAAATGCAACAATATCTAATTTTTGTTTTTGTTTTCTTTTTTTATATAAAATTTTTATTAAAAAATTATTTAAAATTATTATGACTTGTCAAGTGTTGTTGTTGCATGATAAAAAAGCCAGTCCAAGACATTTTTATTTTATTAAAAGAAACTTTCTTTCTTTTTTTTTGTCTTAAAGCCATGATTTTTCTTTTGTCATTGATTTCTAATTTATGTTTGTTTGATTTTTTTTAATTAAAAAAAAAACTTATTAACAATTTCTTTGCCATGCTGCATAATTTAGTTTTTTTTATTTAATTTGCAAATTTTTTTTGTAAATTTCTTTATAACTTTTTGCCCTGTAAAACTTACTGCTCATTTTGTTTGTTTTTTTATTGTAAAATTTTATAACACTTAAAAAAAATTCACTTTTTTAAAAAAATCTCTTAAGGATTTTTTTTATTTTTTTTTAAATTATTTTATTTAATAAGACGGTAAATTTGAATTTTTTTCCAATAAATTTAACGACCCGTTGAGTTTTTGTTATTTTTTTTAAATTCTTTAGCTGTTTAGTAGGAGAGAAATGCTGTTGTTTCGTACAGCAGCGGCGAGTAACTGAATCAATATACTAATGGTTAGTTATATGGAAAGCCTGCATAGGCAGCCTCAAACGTCATTATGAGCGCACAGCAAACATCATCATCATCAGCGTATACAACGACAGCATGACAAATAGTCAGAGGAGCCACCATAATCAGCAGTAGACTTTAACAACCAACCAACAAACATGTGTGTTCACTTGAAGTACAACAACAACACACACATAAAATATATATGTACATACATATGTATATATATATCTTCTATACGTGTATATATCCAATCATCCTTACCCACCCCAGAGACCCCATACATATGACTGACTGTTGTTGTATATTTTTTTCTTTGGTTTTATTCTTTAAAGAAAATAAGATGAAAAACATAAAACAAAAAACGCCAACGTTAAGAATTTTGCGCATTGTCTCCTCTTATAAATTTTTTTTTATTCTTTTATATCTTCTTTTTAATAAAAATCTCCACTATACTTATTTCTTAAGCCAATTACTGTTTATTTTGTTTTGCTAAGTGGGCGCCTTTCTTTTTTGTTTTGCAGCTTTCTTAGTGCATCGAATAAGAGACGAGACAATATAGAAGAAAAAAAAACAATAATAACAAATAACATTAGCAAATCTACTCAAACATACATATTGTTTATAAAATTGATAAAAAATATATTTATAATTTCTATTTGCTTATGATTAACTACATCAGGCATGAACAAGTTAGTGGTATTGTACTTTTGATACGAAAAAATGCTGCAGTACTTGCATGATATTGTAAATTTTCTAAACATTTGCTCATTATTTGCTAGCTAGTCCATAGGTTATTCTATATTTAAGTCAATAGACTATTCCATAGACTAGTAATTAGGCTGGTCCATAGAATAGTCAAAAGTCTGATCAATATACAAGTTATATAGGGTAAATGCACCTAATGTCGGCATCACCCAGTAGTCGGCATCTTTTACATAAAAATGTAAATAAATAATAAAAGCTGTACAAATTTATTAAGGTTTGATCTATATTTCATAGAAAATATGGTCTTTTTGCTTTATGAAATGAGTAAATTTAAGTAGGATTACTAATTTCCTCTATATTTGACGTTATTTAGTGACAGCTTTGCAGCATTTGTAGTACTGTCAGTTTTCTTAAAAAAAAAAATAGTTTTAGTGCCACCTTAAACAAGTGAATATTTATATGAAATTAAATGATTTATTTGACAAAAATTGATTTAAATGAAAGAAAACAGTTGAAATATTCAATTTAAAGTGAAAAAGTTAGTTAAAAAGATATTTTTTGTAATTTTAATCGCTGCCGCCATTAGGAACACAATTTTTCATGAATTCTTATTGTCGGCATAGGGGTGCCGACTACTGGGTATTAAGTTCGATCATACGTATTCTATAGTCGGCACTCTAAAATTTATTATTTCTCTATAGAAAATTGAGTATATTACTATGAAAAATTTCTATATAACAATTTTCTCTTCAAAAATTATATGTATAACAGTTATTTTTGTAAAAAAAATTATGTATAACACTTCTCTATAAAAATTTATGTATATTACAATTTCCTCTATAGAAAATTGATTGTACAACATTTGTTTCTATAGAGAATTATGTGTATACAATTTTTTTCTATAGAAAATTTTATGTATAACAATTTTTGATACAAAAAATTATGTGTATATCAGTTTTCTCTATGAAAAATTGTGTGTATACTCTTTTTTTCTATAGAAAATTACTTCTATAATAGCTTTTTCTACAGAAGATTACAATTTTTTACTACAGAATATAATTTTCTATACAAAAAATATGTGTATAACAGTTTTTTCTATTAAATATTTTGCATATTGAAATTTTTTCTAACAAAATTGCTTCTTAACTGTGTTTTTACAAAAAAAATTATGAGTATAACATTTTTTTCTATAGAAAATTCCTAGTATGACAATTTTTCTATAGAAAAGTGTTCTTATTATAATATCCTCTACGAAACTTATGTTAAATTTTTTCCTATAGGAAATTGCATATTTTTATAAGATTTTCTTTAAAAAACAGTACATATAACACTTTTCCCTATAAAAAAATTACTTTTTTCTCTAACAAAAAATATAATATTGTACCTAAAATTGCATGTATAACTCTTTTTCTATAGAAAAAAATGTTATTATGTATACTTATTACAATTATAATTATGTTTATAACATATTTTTCTACAGAAAAAACGATATTATTACAGTTATTTCTATAGAAAAAAATTAATTAAATATTTTCTTTGGAAAATTGTGTATATATCACTTTTTTCTATAAATAAATATGCTTTTTTCAAACAAAAAATCTACTGCCGACTATAGGGACATTTTTTGTCGAACTTAGGAACACTGGTGCCGACTATTGGAAAATGTGGAGTTTTTAACAAAATTTACAAATTACTAAAAACTGGTTATTTGTTTTTCAAAAAATTTAAATAGATCTAAAACTTAACTAAACACATAATTGAAATAACTAAAAATCATCGTAATAACATTTACCGACTCTTTAGGGGGATAGTTTGAAAAAGAGAAAAAAGTTAAACTGCCGACTATTGGTACATTTACCCTACTAGTTAATAAACTTGTAAGTAGACTATTCAATTAACTGCTCAATAGGTTAGTGTATAAACTAGTACACGAATTAATCAAGAAACTACAGACATCAGAATACTAGGGGCCAATATTTAGGTGAAGGATTAGGGATTAAATTAAAATTAATCTTCGAAAATTGTTTTCGAATACTCAGTCAGATATTTTTGTTTGCTGGTTTAAGGTAAAACTTTAGCAAGAAATACAAAAGTGTAAACAGCCAAAAAAATAAATACAATTTTATCGGCATAAATTATAAGGACTTCATAATATATTTTTATACCCTTCACCTTCGTGAGAAGGGTATATATAAGTTTGTCATTCCGTTTGTAATTTCTATAATATAATTTTCCGACCCTATAAAGTATACATATTCTGGATCCTTATAGATAGCGGAGTCGATTAAGCCACGTCTGTCTGCTGTCTGTCTGTCTGTTGAAATAAGTTTTTAGAGGTTCCCAGATATCGGCAAGATCCGAATCTTCAATAATTCAGTTAGACATGCTTTCGAGAAATCCGAGACAATCTCTGAAAATTTCATCAAAAAAGCCACATTTTGTTCATGCTTTGTTAAAAAAGCAACAACAACACTGTGAATTGGATAAAGATGTACATGTGCCTGTGGAGATGTATTTGGTTTTATTCAGCTGTTTATTTTATTTATTTTTTGTATGTTTGGATGCTGTTCTGTTCTCATGAAGGTGAATGGTATAACAAGAACAAGGAGATAAAGCAGTAATATGTTATTAATACAGCTCATATTTGTTTGATGGTGGTAATACAGTTTGACGGTGGTATTACAGTACAACGGTTAATATTTCTTTCTGCTACAGCTTATATTTGTATAAAATAAATAAAAACTGTTTTTTAAAACATACTTGGTGAAGGGTATATAAGATTCCACACAGCCGAATATAGAAATATTACCTGTTTTATTTTCTTATTTCATTTACAATCGTCTTGTTCTTTTTCTTAAACATGCATTGTTGATAACAAACAGTGACGTTTTCTGTTGTTTTGTATGGCAATTACCTAATCTGATTATAAATTGACATTTGATTGCCAACCAATCAATAGACTAGTCAACGAACTATTTAAAAAAAAGTCTAATCATAATACTGGTAAATAAACTTGTAAATAGACTAGTCAAAAAACTCTTTAAAAGATTAGTGTATAAACTAGAATACCATTTAATCAAGAGACTACAGACATCAGACTACTAAATAGACTGCTTAACTAGGTAGTCCACAAACCAATCAATAGACTAGTCAACAAACTACTCAAAAAACTGTTCAAAATTCTAGTGTATAGACCATTTACTGGTCCACAGGTTAGTTAACATACTAGTCCATAAATTAGTCAACATACTTGTCCACAGACTAGACTAGTCAACATGCTCGTCCAAAACTATCAACAGATCCATAGACTAGTCGTTAGACAATGTAAACAAATAAATCCGTACACTAGATTTGTCCTTAGTCTAGTACATAGACCTAGTCAATAGGCTAATTCAAAGACAATTCCCAGCAAAAATAAAACGAAGAACTTCCAAAAGTGGCCTCCGGTAGGTTAGTGGTTAGTGTTCTAGTCTGGTAGACCGGAGGTGGTGGGTTCGATTCTCGCCTGAGACACTGGTTAAGGAGAGCACAACAGGCTCGATAGAAGCCTAGGTGTATAGACCAATCAATAGACTAGTCAACAAACTATTCAAAAAACTATTCGAAAGGCTAGACCATTTACTGGTCCACAGGTTAGTTAACATACTAGTCCATAAATTAGTCAACATACTTGTCCACAAACTAGACCTATCAACACGCTCGTCCAAAACTATGAACAGATCTATAGACTAACCGTTAGACAATATAAACAGATAAATCCGTAAACTAGATTTCTCCCTAGTCGAATACATAGACCTCAATAGGTTAATTTAAAAACGATTCCCAGCAAAAATAAAACGAAGAACTTCCAAAAGTAGCCTCCGGTAGGTTAGTGGTTAGTGTTCTAGTCTGGTGGACCGGAGGTGGTGGGTTCGATTCTAAACTGAGACACTGATTAAGGAGCGCACAACAGGCTCGATAGAGGACTTTATGTATATATGTACATCCTCCTTTCAAACTAACTAAATCCAAAAGAATGACATTTATCACCACTTCAAAAGTAGCATTTAGTGAATTTGTTTACCTGCTGAGAAAGTGATGTTTATTTTGGAGTTGATCCATTTTAGAGTTTATTGATAAATGCGTGTAATTGATTAATTTTCGTTAATATTAATTAAATAAAATAGTTGTACTACTACAATTAATTAAAAAGTGAACATAAAAATTACTTTCTGAGAATGACTTCAGATGTAGTGAATTTGGAATCGAATAAAATAAACATTCCTCCTATGACAAGCCTGCGTTTAAATCATCATCACTTCTACAGGTCTTTTTCAGTACCTCCATGGAGTAAATTCTATTTCTTTTTCGCTTTTTGAAAGTTCCTTCTTTCCTGGGATTCTCCTGTGAAGACTTTGAAATATATGTAATTTAGTACTTTAAAAGAACCTAAAAAGAACCTATTATTTTTTAGAATAATTAAATAACATTTTAAAATTTAAATTTTCCATACCTGAACTTCATCATTATACATAATTATTATATTTTATTTGCTAATGATTTCTTTGCATTTAAGAGCATTATCTTTTGTTCACAGCGAAGAGAGTATTATTAAAAAAATAAGAGCATAAAAACTTTATGCTCTCATAACAGTAAACAACAAAATGATGCTGACTAATAATTGAATTAAAACTAGTGATGTCAGCATTACTTTTGTAATAAGTACTTTCTCTGTGTTCTGGTTGGTACTTTTATATACTTTTAAATAGTTTGATGGGAATTAGTTCTTGGCCACTAGTTTTCCACTAATTCAATAGAATGTTTAAGCAAGAGACTTTAAGACAGCTATATATTCTGCAAGATTCCTACTACCACACCTGGAAGTGCAAAATAATAGCCCATCAGTTGGACAAAGAGTCAATTCATCCGAAAAAGACAGTGATTTCCATTTACGTCTAACACTCTGGTTGGCTTCTTTCGTCACGGATGTACTCCTTGTAAATGAGGGTGAAGACAATCCTCACTTTAGTGTCCCTTTTGTAAGCGAAAGAGTGGACACGTTTAATGAAAAAGTAAAATGAAATTCCATCCGTATAACAAAAAAGAGAATAAAAGTCGTATGATTTAAGTATATTTTTTGTTTTTAGACGATTGGTATTAAATAATAACAAAGTAAAATGGAAACAGCTGTTTTACTTTTTTCTATGTGTTTACATTAAAATACATCCCTGATCTAATGCGACCCGCTTGTTTTTTTTTAATCTTTTCAAAAAATGAAGAGAGCCATACGACTGTAAAATTTTCCATACGTATTCTCTCTCAATGTGTTATGATTTCATTACATATTGCGTTTAGACGATCCCATCCGTACTCTTCTACATAAAATTTTGACAGATCATATTACTTGAGTGATTGCGTAAAGCCGGATTTATTTCTGTATTGGTAAAACAATTAGATTTTAACTCGGTATTGGATTTTAACTCAAGCAATCGGCCCAATCATGCTGATGGGGTCTGGAATACTAAGAACTTCTTAATTTTTTAAGTTAGGAATAGCTTAGGTTCTATACATTCTGGAGTTTTCGAAAATATCGAAGTCTTCGTAGATAGCAAGAGGGCATACTGAGAAGACGAATCATACGCTAAATCTGGTTGCGATATCTATACCGTATGAAGAAACATATGATATTGGCAAAGACAAGCTTCAAAAGAACATTCAACTTAAGGATGTAGTTTCAGAAAGTATACAGAAATTGTGAACACATAAAGCTCCCAGCCGTTATAAAGGGGTAATTAATATATCCAACAGTTATTGTAATTTGTGTGAATTAAAAGTCGAAACCCACTACTACTTATTATGAATGACATTTCAAATTATTCCATTCGTATATTTTTGTATTTTCCTACATACAAATCTGACAGATCTTATGTTACTGGTTTAACAATATAAACAGCTGATTTTGACAAGAACATTTAACCCAAAAACATGCGCAAAACCATCGAATCCACCACAAGAGTAACATTGCCGGTGGGGGTTTTATGTCTAAACAAAACAATACATGCTCAAACATGCATACACCTATGAATGAGAAATCATAAACAAAAGAATGCATGCATACACATGACCCTTACTTAGATAGAGTACAACAAATTGAACGAACTCGAACATAAAGTAGAAAATGAAAACACATGTAGCTTTTTGGGAGGCTTTAAGATGGGGTTTTCTACTGTTTTCCTGTGTATGACTATACAAAACAACAACCTTCAAGAGCAAAATAAATGCGCCGGTTCCGTATTTTAAATAAAGAAGAAGCAGTAAAAGGGTGAAATAAACAAGACGACTCAATTACTATGGGGAATTCGAAAAAAACGAAAACAAACTGAGAAAAAAATAACTTTTTACAAGGCTGTGCTTACATGAACATGTTAAAACATGCTAAAGCAAAACTCAACTACTACACGGAATGTATGGATAGAATGTTATGATGAATGGTGCTAAGAGTATTCTGGCAAAAGTACAGAGACCCACCTATATATGAGGAAAATCAGTACGAATTGAGCAGTTGGAAAATACGGTCATAAAAACAAAATAAAATAAAGTAAAATGCGAAAATCGAATTATTTTTTAAAGATGAGCCTAATACAAAATCGGATGTAAATTAAAGTGTTTGTGTGAGTGTTTAAGTGTATGCGTGTGAGTAAATTAAGGAAATATACCAAAAATAATGCAAATAAATACGAAAATCATAAAGAAATTGTATAAAATATGTATAAAAGAAATATTTTATTTTAATAAAAGTAAAGAAATTTCATATGTGTGTATATAAGTATTGTTAAAAAGGCAAATAAAGTAATTATTACAACAGCCTAAAAATAGGCTTTAGTTTTTATGTGGTTAAAGAGATTTTTTCAAATGTAGCAAAACGTCATGAGCATTAATTGACCTTCATGGTTCTACGTAGTACGTATGTATGTGCATATGTACATAGAAATTAGTGCAGGCGCGGAACCACGGAAGAAAAACGGGGAAAAAAGGATATAAACCCCAACCCCAAAACCGAAAATTTATCATACAAAACATATAAATGAGGAAAAACGAAACTAGACTGAACTAGAACTGATCTAGAACTGATCTAGACCTGATCTAGAACTGAACTAGAACTGAACTAGAACTGAACTAGAACTGAACTAGAACTGAACTAGAACTGAACTAGAACTGAACTAGAACTGAACTAGAACTGAACTAGAACTGAACTAGAACTGAACTAGAACTGAACTAGAACTGAACTAGAACTGAACTAGAACTGAACTAGAAATGAATTAGAACTGAACTAGAACTGAACTAGAACTAAACTAGAACTGAACTAGAACTGAACTAGAACTGAACTAGAACTGAACTAGAACTGAACTAGAACTGAACTAGAACTGAACTAGAACTGAACTAGAACTGAATTAGAACTGAACTAGAACTGAACTAGAACTGAACTAGAACTAAACTATAACTGAACTAGAACTGAGCTATAACTGAACTAGAACTGAACTACAACTGAACTTCAACTGAACTAGAACTGAACTACAACTGAACTACAACTGAACTAGAACTGAACTAGAACTGAACTAGAACTGAACTAGAACTGAACTAGAACTGAACTAGAACTGAACTAGAACTGAACTAGAACTGAACTAGAACTGAACTAGAACTGAACTAGAACTGAACTAGAACTGAACTAGAACTGAACTAGAACTGAACTAGAACTGAACTAGAACTGAACTAGAACTGAACTAGAACTGAATTACAACTGAACTAGAACTGAACTAAAGATAAACTATAACTAAAGAGTTATCGAAATTTTTGTCCCAAACTAAACATGTTACAGAAATTTTCCCAAAAAGGATACAATTAGCCATTTCTCATCCCCGACATTAACACTTAAAAAGTACTACATACATTGTAGAAAAATGCTTCTTGAAAAAATCCCATACACATGCACTGAAATATAATTTTCAGAGATCTATGTTAAAGATAATGTTTCATACTGACTAAACCAATGTAATTAAAAAAACAAACAAACAAACGAAAAAAAGCAATTATTTTTCAAAACCAAAAAAAAAAAAAATCTGTGAAAAAATAAAATCTCATACATCATGGAGAATTCTCCACCTGCTGCTTCCTCATTGGAAAAACAAATAGATAATTTTTTGGAGCATTTCAAGCGTAGTGCATCCAAGGCCATGGAGGCTGAGTGGTGTAGTATTGGTGGTAATAGTAGTAATACTAGTAATAGCGGTAGTGGTGTTACCGGAAGTACTGCAACGACAACAGTGATAAATACTTCAACTACTACAACCACATCGGAGATGGTGGCTGGTTCACAGCCTGCATTACAAACACCAAAACAGATGTCGTTCGAGAAACATCAACATTTGTTGCAACGTACACGCAGTCGTTCGAGTTGTTTGGATTTGAATAATATGATGACGGGTAGGTGTTGGTGCAAATATATGTATTTTTTTAATTTATCTGTTACTAGCTATACCCAGTGTGCTTCGCTACCCTCATCGTAATGGAATAAAATAAATATCATTATTGTAAATGTATATATATATATATCTGCAATATCAAAAATTCCCC
>NC_060954.1:41883536-41905055 GCF_022045245.1 Lucilia cuprina
TTCAGTTCTAGTTCAGTTCTAGTTCAGTTCTAGTTCAGTTCTAGTTCAGTTCTAGTTCAGTTCTAGTTCAGTTCTAGTTCAGTTCTAGTTTAGTTCTAGTTCAGTTTTCGTTCAGTTTTCGTTAAGTTCTAGTTCAGTTCTATTATAGTTCTTGTTTCATTTTAGCTCAGTTCCCGTTCGGCTCTTACCTATAGTATCTTCATTGAAGAAATTAATTTTCTGTTCCTATTTACTTTACATATCGACAAAAAATTCATTCAATATCACTCACTCATAATTTGTTTATTTACGCACCTGCAACTATATTGATTGACTGGCCAATTGTATGACTAAATTGTTGGTATGTAATGGGTAAAATAACTTTATTTTCAAACATTACTAAGTTTTTGAGCAGTTTTAAGTAAAAATAAATATTTTATTAATTAGTCTTTATTACGTGCTTGTTAAAAACGGTTAAAAATATTATAAAACAAATAAATATTTACAAATTAGCAAAATCAAAATAGAAAACATTTTTATAAGAAACTAAAAAAAGATAACAAAAACAAAATGTTGAATTCCAAAAAGTTTGTGAAAAAACAATATCAAAAGTTAAAATTGCTTAAGAAGAAAACAACAAGTGAGTGGCTACTACAGCTAAAAGTTTAATATAACAAAGTCTGATCCTTAAATACTGGATAGAATGTTTCAGAATATTTATTATTTCTTATTGAACGTTATAGCCTCAAAGACCATTTACTATAGTTTTATGTTTACGAAATTGTCTTAACTTTTGTTTCGTTTAATTTGGATAAAAATATAAAAAATTTGTAGTTGTTTTTAAAATTAACATGCATTATTTGTTATATTTATTCTAATATTATTACTTTTCTATTTACAGGTAAGACATGAACAATATTCTCTGAATATCCTTAAATCAGGTATTAATAGATGTAGTTTATGGGAATATATTATCCATTTTGAAATTATTTCCGGATTTTCGATCACTCGGTTACTACATGTAAAATTAAAATGAAATCATATTTAACCTAATCATAATGTTCAGAATCGTTGTTTGAGTTCAAAAATTCTACGAATACTATCCCGTTCACCATAATATTACCATTTCACAATAATATTAAAAAAGTGACAGAGATCTGTTCTAGTTCAAGTCAGTTTTAAGTTAGTTCTAGTTCAGTTCAATTTCAGATCTATTTAAGTTCTAGTTCAGTTCTAGTTCAGTTCTAGTTCAGTTCTAGTTCAGTTCTAGTTCAGTTTTAGTTCAGTTCTAGTTCAGTTCTAGTTCAGTTCTAGTTTAGTTCTAGTTCAGTGCTAGTTCAGTTCTAGTTCAGTTCTAGTTCAGTTCTAGTTCAGTTCTAGTTCAGTTCTAGTTCAGTTCTAGTTCAGTTCTAGTTCAGTTCTAGTTCAGTTCTAGTTCAGTTCTAGTTCAGTTCTAGTTCAGTTCTAGTTCAGTTCTAGTTCAGTTCTAGTTCAGTTCTAGTTCAGTTCTAGTTCAGTTCTAGTTCAGTTCTAGTTCAGTTCTGGTTCAGTTCTAGTTCAGTTCTAGTTCAGTTCTAGTTCAGTTCTAGTTCAGTTCTAGTTCAGTTCTAGTTCAGTTCTAGTTCAGTTCTAGTTCAGTTCTAGTTCAGTTCTAGTTCAGTTCTAGTTCAGTTCTAGTTCAGTTCTAGTTCAGTTCTAGTTCAGTTTTAGTTCAGTTCTAGTTCAGTTCTAGTTCAGTTCTAGTTCAGTTCTAGTTCAGTTCTAGTTCAGTTCTAGTTCAGTTCAGTTCTAGTTCAGTTCCAGTTCAGATCTAGTCCAGTTCTAGTTCAGTTCTCGTTCAGTACTAGTTCAATACTAGTTCAGTTCTAGTTCAGTTCTAGTTCAGTTCTAGTTCAGTTCTAGTTCAGTTCTAGTTCAGTTCTAGTTCAGTTCTAGTTCAGTTCTAGTTCAGTTCTGGTTCAGTTCTAGTTCAGTTCTAGTTCAGTTCTAGTTCAGTTCTAGTTCAGTTCTAGTTCAGTTCTAGTTCAGTTCTAGTTCAGTTCCAGTTTAGTTTTAGTCCAGTTCTAGTTCAGTTCTCGTTCAGTTCTAGTTCAGTTCTAGTTCAGTTCTAGTTCAGTTCTAGTTCAGTTCTAGTTCAGTTCTAGTTCAGTTCTAGTTCAGTTCTAGTTCAGTTCTAGTTCAGTTCTAGTTCAGTTCTAGTTCAGTTCTAGTTCAGTTCTAGTTCAGTTCTAGTTCAGTTCTAGTTCAGTTCTGGTTCAGTTCTAGTTCAGTTCTAGTTCAGTTCTAGTTCAGTTCTAGTTCAGTTCTAGTTCAGTTCTAGTTCAGTTCTAGTTCAGTTCTAGTTCAGTTCTAGTTCAGTTCTAGTTCAGTTCTAGTTCAGTTCTAGTTCAGTTCTAGTTCAGTTCTAGTTCAGTTCTAGTTCAGTTCTAGTTCAGTTCTAGTTCAGTTCTAGTTCAGTTCTAGTTCAGTTCTAGTTCAGTTCTAGTTCAGTTCTAGTTCATTTCTAGTTCAGTTCTAGTTCAGATCTAGTTCAGTACTAGTTCAGTTCTAGTTCAGTTCTAGTTCAGTTCAGTTCTAGTTCAGTTCCAGTTCAGATCTAGTCCAGTTCTAGTTCAGTTCTCGTTCAGTACTAGTTCAATACTAGTTCAGTTCTAGTTCAGTTCTAGTTCAGTTCTAGTTCAGTTCTAGTTCAGTTCTAGTTCAGTTCTAGTTCAGTTCTAGTTCAGTTCTAGTTCAGTTCTGGTTCAGTTCTAGTTCAGTTCTAGTTCAGTTCTAGTTCAGTTCTAGTTCAGTTCTAGTTCAGTTCTAGTTCAGTTCTAGTTCAGTTCTAGTTCAGTTCCAGTTTAGTTTTAGTCCAGTTCTAGTTCAGTTCTCGTTCAGTTCTAGTTCAGTTCTAGTTCAGTTCTAGTTCAGTTCTAGTTCAGTTCTAGTTCAGTTCTAGTTCAGTTCTAGTTCAGTTCTAGTTCAGTTCTAGTTCAGTTCTAGTTCAGTTCTAGTTCAGTTCTAGTTCATTTCTAGTTCAGTTCTAGTTCAGATCTAGTTCAGTACTAGTTCAGTTCTAGTTCAGTTCTAGTTCAGTTCTAGTTCAGTTCTAGTTCAGTTCTAGTTCAGTTTTAGTTCAGTTCTAGTTCAGTTCTAGTTCAGTTCTAGTTCAGTTCTAGTTCAGTTCTAGTTCAGTTCCAGTTCAGATCTAGTCCAGTTCTAGTTCAGTTCTCGTTCAGTACTAGTTCAATACTAGTTCAGTTCTAGTTCAGTTCTAGTTCAGTTCTAGTTCAGTTCTAGTTCAGTTCTAGTTCAGTTCTAGTTCAGTTCTAGTTCAGTTCTAGTTCAGTTCTGGTTCAGTTCTAGTTCAGTTCTAGTTCAGTTCTAGTTCAGTTCTAGTTCAGTTCTAGTTCAGTTCTAGTTCAGTTCCAGTTCAGTTTTAGTCCAGTTCTAGTTCAGTTCTCGTTCAGTACTAGTTCAGTACTAGTTCACTTCTAGTTCTAGTTCAGTTCTAGTTCAGTTCTAGTTCAGTTCTAGTTCAGTTCTAGTTCAGTTCTAGTTCAGTTCTAGTTCAGTTCTAGTTCAGTTCTAGTTCAGTTCTAGTTCAGTTCTAGTTCAGTTCTAGTTCAGTTCTAGTTCAGTGCTAGTTCAGTTCTAGTTCAGTTCTAGTTCAGTTCTAGTTCATTTCTAGTTCAGTTCTAGTTCAGATCTAGTTCAGTACTAGTTCAGTTCTAGTTCAGTTCTAGTTCAACTCTAGTTCAGTTCAAGTTCATTTCTAGCTTTAGTTCAATTCTAGTTCCGTTCTATTTTAGTTCTAGTTCTGATTATGGATTAGTCTATGGACTTATTAAAAACTTGTTAATTTATTTCGACTTGATGCTGAATAAATGCCAAAATATAGTTTATTAACGTTTTCTTAAAAAAATTCTATAAACTTTTACTTAAAATAAATCCAGTATTATTTAAACATCCATTATCTGCTTCCACAAACTATGCTGACATAAACACATAAAATAGACATTTATGTCTTCATCAAATTCAAAAACACAGATTGTTATTATAATGAAAAAAGACGCTGATGCAACTGATAAAAACGGATGCAAAATATTTACTGGCTTTTGGTATATACATACGTATGTATGTAGATGTATGTGTTA
The DNA here is from genome assembly GCF_022045245.1 of Lucilia cuprina. NCBI lineage: Eukaryota > Metazoa > Arthropoda > Insecta > Diptera > Calliphoridae > Lucilia > Lucilia cuprina. The sequence continues at coordinate 41,887,655 of NC_060954.1, forward strand.
AAAGTTTTCTTTCAATGAAAACCTTATAAAGGATTATTGTTGTGTATAAACAAGGAAATTTCTGTAGACAATTTTTCTTTGTATTATATCTCTGGGAAATAAGTGTTCGTTAGTGGTTGTGTTTGTATGCCATCGTTGGTTTGGTATAAGTGTCAATTTCATCTGTTAACTTTTGCTTGTGTGACACGTTAAGTGCTTTGGGTTTTAATGTTTGTCTATATATGGATAAAAATACAAGTACATCGTTTTGATACCCTTGGGCCAAGCAATGTATATGTAACGTAGACATAGGAATAAGAATAAAATCTACATAGAATATACGTGTTCTTAGCAACTATCCTTGTGACTTTATCAAGATATTCCAAAGAATAGTTTGCAAACAGGCATCCTTGTCATATTTATATAGGAATATTTTATGTAATCTTCTATAGATACAAAATATTATGACATAACTTGCTGATTGAAGGACATTTACACTTTGTAATAAGATATGTTTTAAGGAGACTATTAGATGTTCAAATATACATGAGGATTTAAAATATACATATGTTTAAAAATAAGTTATTTTTTCCTTTTTATTGGCCAATTATGACCAAAGCATTGGTATTGCAATGTGGAAACGACGTTATGAGCGGAACTGTTTTTACTGCAGAATATAGGTCTGAATGTCCTGTCAATTTGTAATATTCGAAAAGTAGTTTGTTGTATTATCGATCTTTCTCCGATTTTGGATGGGCTGTGCTCTCATTAGTCCAACTTCTAATTCAAAGTCATTTTTCAAATGACCAAAGCCTTTTCATATCATACATTTCCTAATCATCTTATAATGTATGGTGCCAACTTGAGTTAGTACCAAAACGTTATGAAAAGTATTTTGTTGAAGATTTATTTGGTGATCATTTCAGGTTATGCGCATTCATTATTTCGCATAGATCGTCAAAGATTTGAACTGCCGACTACGAACAATAGTTGCCCGAAAAGCCAGAGATTTCCGAGTACCGTTCTTTACTCTGTCACGTTTCGTTCGGCTAGGTTTTAAGATTTCTCGTTTAGGAGCACTAGGCGACTCGTGCACGGCAGCCTGACTAAAATTTTAACTTCCTTTACGCCGAGTAGAGTAGCATCGCATGAACTGCTGCTTTAAGGTCCCTCGGACTCGCCAGCAGGAGAAGATGACGTTACTAAATGATTTTGAAAAGACATTACAGTGATATCACGCTCTACATCGGGCGACAGAGGCGTATAACCAAGCTTGCAATAGAGTCTTTTGATAAACGCAGAAGGTCGTTCACATCGCAGTTTATTTTAAATCTGTCCTTCATGCTCCAAAATGAATGTCTGTCAAAGTCAGATGCTCTTGAGAAATACTGTGCTTTCCAAAACATAAATGTCTTTGAAACTACCCTATCGTCATTTCCCCCGTTGTTGTTGTAACAGCTAAAACTATACAATAATCTAGTTGGGGGGTTCTACATAAATGTCCAGGCCTAAAAATTGGGTGCCCATAAATCCAATGGATAGAGTGAAGAAGGGTTGCTTGAGCACTTGAATATGTGGTGGGTGTCATGAGGGCCCTGACCGCATGCAGGGGACGGCACGGTCTGAACCTGTTGCTCCATCCCGATCTTAGTTGTGCCAGAACTACTCTTGTTTTCCGCGGTAGGTTTTATTCCGTATTCTGCTATGGGCGTGGGCGGCCTCCAAGTACGATATTCATGCAGTATTCTGCGACCGCGGAATATATGGCGTCTCTATGAATATCGTTTAAAGCTGCCGAATACGAGGACTGTTCCACTGGATCCTGCACATATCTGCACATGTTTCCTCGTATATACGATGATCCTTCTTGACATGTTTTGGGGGAGTATCCAACTGTGTGATGTTAATGGTGGAACTGTTTGGTCAACATGACATTGTGTTCCTTGACTAGGAGGACCTTAGTTTCCTCGTGTAGGTGATGTTCCGATGTTACTGTCCTTTGGGTGGCTTTTTGGCAGCTTTGAATGTTTCTCCACTAGGTATCACTGAGCGAAGGTGACCACACTGGAGCAGCATAATTAACCACTGACCGAACAATTGTTTTATATGTAGCCAACTAGAGTTTTTATCCATACCCCAAGTGCTGCCGGCTAGAGCTTTGAGGACCTTATTTCTACTTCGCAATTTGTGCGTGATTGCGTTGGCATAAGCTGAGGAAGTAAAGAGGCTATCAAATGTGACTCCCAATATCTTTGCTTGGTGAACGTTCGGAATTTGCACTCCATCGACCACGATGCCAAGATTTACTTCCTTCGTCCAGGTGGTAAAATGTGTTCTTAACGACTTCGCTAGTGATAATTGCAGGTTACCCGCAATGAAGAACTGATGTATAATTCATCAATGTTGTGGCCCGTCGCCATGATTGTACAATCGTCCGCATATGAAATCACTTCCACGCCTTGTGGAGGTACGACAGTACTCCACTTTGAGCTATCCTTGTTTAACTCCAGCCACAACAACAATTTTCCCGTTCGTACCATTCCTCCCTAACGCAATTATCAATCCAAAGCGAAACTGCAGTTATGTATAATCTATGTCCTGTTGTGCAGCAATACCATATATCGATAGACATATTACTGGTAGGATGAGCCACAATTTGTTTTATATTCCTTTAGAGTTATGAACACCAGTAAGAAAGAGTATAGTCTCTTAAAGCCGAGAGATCGTGACCAAAGAATAAAGGTAAACTCTCTCATTGCGACAAGATTCTTTACCTAGTTAAACTTTTTTGGGTTTTGGGGATGAAGAATGTTTGTGACTATGCAGGTTAATGGTGTAGTGGTGCTGTGCCTTTTGCATGTGGCCTTGTGAGTGTTAGGTGATATAAGAAATATTGGCCCGTTAATATAAATAAGTAGTCTATTTTAAAAAATCGCTAAAAAAAAGTAGCATTCGTTTACTTTTAAAAAATGAAATGTGGCAACATTTTTCAACCCCTTTAAAATATTTCATTTTTGTTTTGATTACGTCTTCCGCAGTTAACTTAACACTGAACTGTTAGTTAACATTTGTTTATGCTATTTGTTTCCTATTACTGTTAAGACGATAGAGTTGTCGTTAAATTAGAAAAAAAAATTAAAATTCGAATGACATCCCATACGAACTGTCATCCAGGGATTTTATATTCAAAAATAACAAACAAATCGAAAATTTTCAATACAAAAATGTAAACAAACTCTAACTGGATAGAAATGAACTCTTCACGTCATCAAACTGCCTTTATCGAAGAAGAATTCGCTTCTCTTTTGGATCGCTGCTGTGTCGATGCATTTCTGAAATCTTCAAGTGGTTTAGTTATCGGTTTTCTGGCCTCCTCATTATTTCTAAAACGACGAAAATGGCCCATGTTATTTGGCATGGGTTTTGGTTTGGGTTATGCCTACGCATCGTGTGAAAACAATTTGCAAATATTGTGCTCAACTGACACTGAGAACAGTATTTGATCATCTGTAATTTGTTTGTGTTGTAAGAAAATTGCATAATTTTATTGCATGACTTGTTGTAATCATAAAAATGTTAATTAAATACTTAATTAACTCATTAAATGGAATTTAGTAAATAATAAAAAAAAAACTTAAATTGCAATGAAAGATGAAATTAATCTATTTGTTATTTATTAACGATTTCAACTGGTAGAAAAGGTATTCGATAACTTATTTCGGTAACTAAGTCGGCAGGATAGTTGGTAGTGTTCTAGTTTGCCAGCTCATGGAGGTCATGGATTCTATGGATTCTTGATTAACCCCATAAGCGCAGGTGTGTTTCTTCGAAATTTGACATCACTGTTTCAAACTAAGTTTTCAAAACTATTTTAGCGGGATATAAGATTATTGAAATTTTATAGAAAAAACATCCTTAAGATATGTTTATGCTTATTAAGTGATTGAAAATCTTTCTATTTGTGAAAAAAGGTTACCGAATAGAACCCGTTCCTACGACTATTGGAAGGACCCGATTCTTAATCGGCCAAAGATTGTCAACTCAGCAACAGCTGTTCATCAACCAGAAGATTTTTCCCCAGGCAATAATATAAACATCTAAGTTAACGACAAATTTCTTCAAATTATTGTTAGCAACAATTTTGTTTAAAATATATAAAGTTATCGAAAATTTTCTTTAGTGAAAATAAGTTATCGGACTTTTTCTTAAATGAAAATCAAATAATCGTACGTTTACTTTAAAGAGCATAAAGTTGTAGATATTTCTGTTTTTGTTAAGGAGGTTTCAAAATTATTCTTTAAAATCATGTAAAATCATACTTAGCATTAAGTTATCGAACTTAAAGAAAATAAAGTTATGGAAAATTTTCTTTAAATTACATTAATTTTATAATTTTCTTGAAATAAGCTTTCAAATGTTTTCTTTGGTAAACATCAAGTTATCGATAATTTTCTTTCAAGAAAATCAAGTTATCGGTCATTTTATTTAAAAAATTGTTATGAATAATATTTAATTTAATTTTTAAAAATTTTCTTTAAGGAAAATTAAGTTATCGAAAATTGTTTTTAAATAAAATCAAGTTATTGATACTTTTTTTTATAGAAATTAAGTTATCGACAATTTTCCTTAATAAAAATTAAATTAATAAAGAAATTCTTTAAAGGAAATCAGATTATTATCGAGTTCCTTTAATAAAAATAAGTTATCGAAATTTTTTTAAGAAAATTAAGTTATCGAAAATTTTCTTTAAATAAAATTATATTATTATAGAATTTCTTTAAGAAAAATTATCCTATGTAAGCATTTCTTTATAGAAAATCTAGTTATAGACAATTTTCTTTTAATTTAATCAAGTTATCGATAATTTTCTTTTATGAAAATCAAGTTATCGAAAAAATTCTTTAATGAAAAACATCTTGTTGTAAATTTTGTTTAAATGAAATGGCGTTATTGATAATTATTGAAATTTATAAAATCCAGCTATCGAAAAGTTTCTTTAAAGAAAATTGCGTTATGGTTAATTTTATTTAAATAAAATGAAGTTATCGATAATTTTTTTAAAGTAAATGGTGTTAATAATAATTTTCTTTAATAAAAATGAAATGATCAAAAATTAACTTTAAATTGAATTAAGTTATCGACAATTTTCTTTAAAGTAAATCAAGTTATCGAAAAATTTTCTTTAAAGAAAGTAAAGTTATGATTTTTTTAATAAAATCAAGTTATCGAAAATTTTCTTGAAATAAAATCGAGTCATCGTAAATTTTATTTAAAAAATCAAGTTATCTATAATTTTCTTTAAAGTATTTATAATTTTCATTAATAAAAATCAAAATATCGACATTTTTCTTTAAATAGAATTAAAGTTATCGATAATTTTCTTTAAAGCAAATGAACATTTTTAAAGAAATTCATACTATCGATAATTTTCTTTAATCGAAATCAAGTTAACAGAAAATTTCTTTAAAGAAAGTAAAGTTATTAAAATTTTTTAATAAAATCAATTTATCGATAAATATCGTTAATAAAAGTCCAGCTATTTAAAAATTACTTTAAATAAAATCGCTTTATCTAAATTTTTATTTAAATTAAATCAAGTTATCGATAATTTTCTTTAAGGAAGGTTAGGTTAGGTAGGCAGGTCGTTCTCACGTTGTCATCACTGGGGACACACTTGGGTCCAGTATTTGTGATACCTGAAACCAGAGAAAATGGTCAGAGTATTAGTACACCTCGATCTAATCACTTGGGTTTCCTAGACCAAAACATTCGAATCTATCTTTCGGATATTGACCTCCGATAGATCCGATAAGTCAGCAGAAAATTGCTACCTAGCAGATACATTCTTTGATCAGCTAGGGCGGGACAATGACAAGGGAAGTGAGTTATACTCTCTTCTTCTTCATCCTGGCAGCTCCTGCAGAAGTCGTTACTGGGTAAGTTGAGTCTTCTTGTATGAAGAAAGTCCAGTTACCACTGCCTTTAAGTTCCATAGATTATCTCTCGAAATATAGAAAAGGACATTGGCTCTCTGTGGGTTGTAAAATGGCCACATGATCCTTGTCTGTCTACAAGTGGCTGCATTTGTCCATCTGCATTGCGCAAGCTCATATAGGTCTTCAAGTATCGAGCGTTTGCATACCGACAAAAGGGTCGGTATACCGCAAGAGAGTCCGCAATGGTAATACCAGGAATACCATCGCTTGACATCTGTATTAAATATAGGACATTGTTGAAGCAGACGATAATGAGAATAATTGTCTGGATGCGTTATATGCTGACCGTATTTCTGGAATGAAGTGAACCTGTTATTGTGAGTTTGCGGTCAGTTGCTGCCGTGCTACAGGTCGGCTATTCCAATGGTTCCTGCTGTTCTTTTGTCTAAACACTACGAAACGTTGTCCGCGTTATCGGTAAATTCATTTGTGATCGGATTTCAATGAACTGCTTATAGTTTTTTTAATACTAGTGTCCTAGGCCTCCATCGGGCCTGTTGTAAGCTCCTTCACCACTGCCTCAGGTACAAATCGAATTTACGACCTAAAGTCTGACAGATTAGAACCTACCGGAGGCACATAGATTTGTCTAAAGTATAGTCTATAGTCCTGGTTATAGTTTAGTATATAGTCCAGCCTAGCGTCCATATTATTTAGAATTTATTTGTTTGTTTTCAATATAAAACTAGAAAATACTTGTTCGTTCGCATTTAGTGGAATAGGCCCTTAAACTTTAAAAACCCTTATTTTTATACCCTTCACCTTCGTGAGAAGGGTATATATAAGTTTGTCATTCCGTTTGTAATTTCTGTAATATAATTTTCCGATCCTACAAAGTATATATATTCTGGATCCTTATAGATAGCGGAGCCGATTAAGCCATGTCCAACTGTCTGTCCGTCTGTCTGTTGAAATCAGTTTTTAGAGGTCCCCAAATATCGGCGAGATCCGAATAATTCAATAATTCAGTTAGACATGCTTTCGAGAAGATCGCTATTTAAAATCAGCAAAATCGGTCTATAAATAACGGAGATATGAGCAAAAATCCGAGACAACCTCTGAAAATTTCATCAAAAAAGCCACATTTTTTCATGCTTTGTTAAAAAAGCAACAACAACACTGTGAATTGGATAAAGGTGTACATGTGCGTGGGGAGATGTATTTGGTTTTATTCAGCTGTGTATTTTTTTGTATGTTTGGATGCTGTTCTGTTCTCACGAAGGTAAGTGGGTATAATAAGAACAAGGAGATAAAGCAGTAATATGTTGGTAATACAGCTCATATTTGTTTGAGGGTGGTAATACAGTTTGACGGCGGTATTACAGTATAACGGTTACTATTTCTTTCTGCTACAGTTTATATTTGTTTGTGTGTATGTTATGTGTTACATGTGTGCACTGTTTTTTAAAACATACTTGGTGAAGGGTATATAAGATTCGGCACACCGAATATAAAAATATTACTTGTTGAAAACGAATTTTGATTACTATGGCGTGTAGCCAGCTTTAGCGTAGAGTATCAAACTTTAAAGAAAAATTCTTTTAAAGAAATTGTATAAATATACTTATTACAGAAATTTTTCATTTCCAAAAATGCATATTAAACAAAAATTCTTTATTGTCAATAACGTTTTTTATTTAATTAATTCATTTTACAACTGACAGCGTTATATTAACGCTATTTATTGTTGCTATTTTTACAACAAACAATTAATTGCGACTTTGAACGTAAACGTTATTTGTGTGCATTTTTGGCCTTCAACTTCACGATGAATGTAAAATATTTATTTATTGAAAATTTACTCTCAAACGCCAAAATACTATAAACCAACTAACAGCTGTTTTAGGTAAACAAACCAAATCAACCAACCAACCACTTATCGGCATCGCACAAAACACATGGACTTTGAATAAGAGTGGGGGGGCATAGAACCCCTGATGATAAATGTAGATACAAATGTGAGTACTTTTAGATACAAGTTATTCTCTCAAATTATCTAAGAGAGCAAAAGAAATGACAGAGAGCATAATATGTGGAGACTAGAGAGGAAAGTACTTTTTTCCAAAGTTATGGATATGGGGAAAAAGGTACTTTTTTTAAAAAAGTATTTTTAATAAATTTTCAAAAATATAAAGTTTTTTGACTTTTGTTTATTAAAAAAAGAAAAAAGTACTTTTTTCAAAATTTTAAAAAAGTACCAAAATTGTTATGAAAGAGTGTCTTTTTTAAAAAAAAGAGCATTCATTTTAATATTTGGTGGTTGATTGTTCTCTTTTTTTGTTGTTATGAAAACCTCAGATATTCTGCTAAACTGTTGTGTGTGTGTGTTGTTTTTTCTGTCCGTCCATCCCTGTGTTTGCCTATCTGTCTGTCCGTCTGTCTGTTTTGTGCACTTTAATAACATTTTCAAATGTCTACATATGGGAGTTTGCTGATCTTAGCCGGTGAAGAAACACGAGTTTTTTTTTCGAAATTCGACGTACATATCAGACGTAAATGTGCAGACACTTAAACATAACAAAATAATACGATAAAACTATACGTTTTTCTTTGTATCTAGAAAATATTATAAAAATAAAAATTAACTAAAAAAAAGAAAGAAGAAATATATATATAAAACAGGCAGATATTCTATATAATATCTGCTGTTATAAGTGCGGTTTTTGTTCTGTTCCATATATGTTTGTTTTAAATCTAAAAGAAGAAATAAGAAAAACAAAATTTTAAAAAACCAGTGAATGTTAAAAATACCTGAAAAAGAAATTAAATATAAAAAAAGTAAACAAAGATATACACCTTGTACTACACTAGTTCTTTATAATCATTAAAACAGCAAAATTATTTGTACAGCTTAAATAAAAAAATAATAAAAACGTCTTTGCGTTCTTATGTTATAATTATAAATTAAAAGAAAAATTACTGTTTTATTAACAGGAAAATTCATTTCTTTATATTTAATAAAGCAAAAAAATATACTAATGAAAATGTGTATAAGAAATATTAAAAAAATTCATAATATTTGCAACAAAACTGCGCAAATTTAATAAAATTTAAAAAAATAAATAAAAGAAAAATATTATAAATAATGTCTGTCATTATTTGAAATGTTTATTGTCAAATTAAAAAAAATATATAGTAAAAAAATAAAGAAAAATTAAAAAAAAAAATGATTCATTTTAAGCAAAAGTTAAACAAATATTTTGATTTTCTCTTAAACATGTTAGCGATAAATTATTTATCGATATAGAAAAAATTAACCCTTAAATGTTTAGTGTACCATGTATGGGGTGGAAGATAAATTTGTTTTTAATACAGCCGGAGGGACAGATACAACTCGATTGGAATTTTATTAAATATATTTGAATCAACTTTTAAAGCACTTTAAAGAAAATTTTTGAAAACTTGTTTTTTTTCTAAAGAAAATTATCGATAACTTAATTTTTCTTAAAGAAAATTATCGACAACTTGATTTTATTAAAAGAAGATTATCGATAAATAAATTTTCTTTAAAGAAAGTTTTCGATAACTTGAGTTTTTTAAAATAAAAATATTGATAACATGATTTTCTTTAAAGAAAATGATGGATTACTTAATTTTCTTTAAAGAAAATGATCTATAACTTGATTTTCTTTAAAGAAAATGACTTGATTTTCTTCAATGAAAATGACTTGATTTTCTTCAAAAAAAATTATCGATAACTTGATTTTATGCAAAGAAAAACTTAATTTTTTCCTAAAGAAAATTATTAATAACTTATTTTTTTTAAGAAAATTGTCGATAACTTGATATTCTTAAAAAAAGATTATCGATAAATAAATTATATTTAAAGAAAATTTTCGATAACTTGAGTTTCCTAAAAGAAAAATGTTTACAACATTGAAGAATGTTTATAACTTTGAAGAAAATAATCGATAACTTAATTTTCTTAAAAGAAAATGATCTTGATTTTCTTCAAAGAAAATTATCGATAACTTAATTTTATGCAAAGAATATTTATCGAAATTGGATTTTCTTTAAGTGAAATTATCGATAACTTGATTTTTTTGAAGAAAACTATCGATAACTTAATTCTATTTAAAGAAAATGTTCGATAACATGATTTTCTTTGAACTCGATTTTATTATAAAAAATGTTCGATAACAAGATTTTCTTTAAAGAAAATTTTCGATAACTTAATTTTATTTAAAAAAGTTATCGATAACTTTATTTTCTTTAAAGAAAGTTTTCGATAACTTGATTTTGTTCAAGGAAAATTATCAATAATTTGATTTTCATTAAAAAAATTATCGATGACTTGACATTCTTTAAAGAAAATTTTCTTTACTTGATTTTCTTTAAATAAATTTGTCGATAATTTTATTTTCTTTAAAGAACATTTTCTATAACTAGAATTAATTTGATCACAATTATCGATAACTTTATTTTGTTTAAAGAAAATTTTCGATAACTTGAATTTCTGTAACGAAAATTTCCTTAAAGAAATTTGTCGATAACTTTATTTATTTTAGAGAACATTTTCTATAATTAGAATCAATTTAATAAAACTTATCGATAACTTTATTTTAATGCAAGAAAATTTTCGATAACTTGAATTTCTTTAAGGAAAATTATCGATAACTTTATATTCTTTAATAAGATTTTCGAAAATTTTCTTTAAATTTAATAAAAATGATCGATAACTTCATTTTATTTAAAGAACATTTTTTTAACTTGATTTTATTTTCTTTAAAGAAAATTATCGATAATGTTATTTTCATTTAAAAATATCGATAACTTTACTTTAGTTAAATACAATTTTCAATGACTTGATTTTCCTTAAAGAAAATTTCATTTGCTCTTAAGAAAATTATCAATAACTCGATTTTCTTTAACAAAATTACCAATAACTGAATTTTTTAAAGAAAAATTTTATCGTTTAATAGTTTTTCCCTAAAGGAGTTGTATTTAACTAAACAAATTTCGATAACTTAATTTCCAAACTGACAAAGATCTAAATATTTTTTCTGAACAAAAAAGAAATCAAAAGCAAAAGTTTCGATAAAATTATAAAGAAAGAGGAAACAAGACGACGGTAGACAAAGCAAAAGGCATATCGTGACATTATGCCAAAAGTTTAATTTACGAAAATTACGTTCAAATTGTTTGTTTATTTTAGATTCTCGCAAAAAAAATCACTAAAAATAAAAACAAAAAATTCAACAAAGTAAATGTGTGAGCGATAAAATTTTTCAAGAATAAACTATAGACGTCGTTTCTAAAAGGTGTTTTAAAAATAAATATTTTTGCAAATTTCAAAGTGATCAAGAAAAAGAAAAAAATAAATAAGAAAATTTGAAAAATCGAAAGTGTTTTAAAAAACGTAATAACGTAAATTTAAAATTAACGAAAGCAGAAAAATTTTACTGCTAAATATATTTTTAGCTAAAAAGTGTTTATCTAAAGCTAATTATGTATTAACAGACAAATTAAAATATCTAAAATATCTACTCATTAAAAATAACTCACGTGCCGGTGGGTAATTTGTGTTGAATATAATTAAATAGTTTATTTGGGGTTTTCTTTAATAAACGCCCTGCGCCTTAAAAAAACAAAAGCTTTAAATTTTTAACAACAAAATTGTGTGTTAAGCAATTTATACTTATAACACCTGTAAAAAATTATTCCTTTCCAAAATATACATGGATTAACCCTTCATATTGGATATTGTTACTCTTGTTACCATCAGTAAAGTAAGTGGTTGTTAATTTTTTTTTCCCAAATTTTTATACATTTTTGTTTTGATGGTATTTTTGCATTATAATTTGTTTCATACCTTCAATTATTATACTTTTTGTTTGTTGTGGTTAGTATTGTTGTTATTTTTCATTATTTATTCGATAAGAATTTCGAAAAAAAAAATATTTTCATACAAAGAAAAATTCACATGATTGTTTGTTATTAGATTTTTTTGGTTGGCACATATGAGTAAATAGACACACGGTGACTTAATAGTTATACAGTGAGTGCTGGAAAATAGGTCTATTTCTTCATAGAGACAATGATCCAATCTAATTTGGATACATAAAAGAAACATCTGTCATCTATAGACCAGTGTCTATAGAAGATGATCTTCTATAGATCAGTGTCTATAGAATACGTTCTTCTATAGATCAATGTCTATAGAATACGTTCTTCTATAGATCAGTGTCTATAGGAGATGGTCATCTATAGAACAGTGTCTATAGAAGACGGTCATCTATAGATCAGTGTCTATAGAAGACGGTCAACTATAGATCAGTGTCTATAGAATACGTTCTTCTATAGATCAGTGTCTATAGAAGATGGTCTTATATAGATCAATGTCTATTAAAGACGATCTTCTATAGATCAATGTCTATAGAAGACGGTCATCTATAGATCAGTGTCTATAGAAGACGGTCATCTATAGATCAGTGTCTATAGAAGACAGTCATCTTTAGATCAGTGTCTATAGAAGATGGTCTTCTATAGATCAGTGTCTATAGAAGACGGTCTTCTATAGATCAGTGTCTATAGAAGACGGTCTTCTATAGATCAGTGTCTATAGAAGACGGTCTTCTATAGATCAGTGTCTATAGAAGACGGTCTTCTATAGATCAGTGTCTATAGAAGACGGCCTTCTATAGATCAGTGTCTATAGAAGACGGTCTTCTATAGATCAGTGTCTATAGAAGACGGTCTTCTATAGATCAGTGTGTATAGAAGATGGTCTTCTATAGATCAATGTCTATAAAAGACGATCTTCTATAGATCAATGTCTATAGAAGACGGTCATCTATAGATCAATGTCTATAGAAGACGGTCATCTATAGATCAGTGTCTATAGAAGACGGTCATCTTTAGATCAGTGTCTATAGAAGATGGTCTTCTATAGATCAGTGTCTATAGAAGACGGTCTTCTATAGATCAGTGTCTATAAAAGACTGTCTTCTATAGATCAGTGTCTATAAAAGACTGTCTTCTATAGATCAGTGTCTATAGAAGACTGTCTTCTATAGATCAGTGTCTATAGAAGACTGTCTTCTATAGATCAGTGTCTATAGAAGATGGTCTTCTATAGATCAGTGTCTATAGAAGATGGTCTTCTATAGATCAGTGTCTATAGAAGACGGTCTTTTATAGATCAGTGTCTATAGAAGGCGGTCTTTTATAGATCAGTGTCTAAAGAAGACGGTCTTTTATAGATCGGTGTCTATAGAAGACGGTCTTCTATAGATCAATGTCTTCTTTAGATCATTGTCTGTAGAAGACGGAGCATCATAGAATAAAGAGCTTTCATTAAAAAAACTTTAATTTTATTTCCTGTAGTATCAACTATAGAATAGACTATTGACTTGACTGTAGACTATAGACTAGAGTATAGACAAGACTATAGACTAGACTATAGACTAGAGTATAGACTAGACTATAGACTAGACTATAGACTAGACTATAGACTAGACTATAGACTAAACTATAGACTAGACTATAGACTAGACTATTGACTAGACTATAGACTAGACTATAGACTAGACTATAGTCTAGACTATAGACTAGACTATAGACTAGACTATAGACTAGACTATAGACTAGACTATAGACTAGACTATAGACTAGACTATAGACTAGACTATAGACTAGACTATAGACTAGACTATAGACTAGACTATAGACTAGACTATAGACTAGACTATAGACTAGACTATAGACTAGACTATAGACTAAACTATAGACTAGACTATAGACTAAACTATAGACTAAACTATAGATTAGAATATAGACTGGAAACTATAAAGAAGACGGTACTAGACTATAGACTGGCAGTTAGACTAGGCTATATACTATAAACAAACTAAAGACTAGACTATAGACTGAACTATAGACTATGCTATAAACTAGACTGTAGTCTATAGTTCAGTCTATAGTCCAGTCTATAGTCTAGTCTATAGTCTAGTCTAGTCTATAGTCTAGTCTTTAGTCTATAGTCTAGTCTTTAGTCTATTATATAGTCTAGTCCATAATCTAGTCTTTAGTCTAGTCTATAGCCTAGGCTATAGTTCAGTCTATAGTCTAGCCTATAGCCCTGTTTATATTCTAGTCTATAGTCTTGTACCGTCTTCTTTATAGTTTTCGATTTTCAATCCACATTTCATCTTATTACTCAGTGTTTGCCTTTGTTAAGGAGTATTGTAGGTAATGTATTTATTTCATAAAAAGGAATTATTTTTTTGGTTCTAACTCTAGTCGATATTAGACTACATTTTTAAAAAAATGTGGATATTTGCATATGTGTAGAAAACATTTCAGATAGAATGATAAAAGAAATTTTTAATGGATCATTGAGTATGAGAAAGGACTAGTAAACATAAAAAATAATTGTAAAGCCAGTTTAAAGTCGGGAAAAATTTGGGTAAGCACATTTGTAATTAGTTATTTTACTACTTATACTTTCTTCCATTATTATTTGCCTACTTACCGGGTTTGTAAAGATTTTGCTGGGAACAATAATAACGAAAGTTACACTTCATTTAGTCCATGTGTTATTTTTTCTATATTTAATTAACAATTTGCTCTGCGTGTTTTTTCACAATATTTGCAAATTGTAATACATTTATAGAGGATGTTCTCAAAAAGAAGGGGTGGATTTGTGAAAAAAAATATTTTCGATAACAAATTATTTCAATTATTATAGTATTTGCAGTTGAAATTGTTTTTTTGTAATTCACCGTATATTTGTAGCTATCAACATATATTTTTAAGGGAGTAAAATACATTTACTTTTTATTACGATATTGCAGTGATAACTTTAATGAAAAGTGGTAGATATGAAGCAACACAACATATCTTAATAAGATAACAATATGTAAATTGTATATTTAGTTATCTTATCGTAGATGATAGTAATAATAATAATGATATATTTCTATAAGGTGCACAGTGTAAAATGAAATATTTTATGTAGGAAATTTAAACAAATTAACTAAAGTATTGAAGGTTACCAGCTAAATTGTTACTTACTAGGTTAATAGGGTAGTAATATTTACCAACTTTTCCGGATATGAAACCGACTTTATAGATAGATAGATAGATAGATAGATAGATAGATAGATAGATAGATAGATAGATAGATAGATAGATAGATAGATAGATAGATAGATAGATAGATAGATAGATAGATAGATAGATAGATAGATAGATAGATAGATAGATAGATAGATAGATAGATAGATAGATTGTTGTTTGGTTAAATCAATTCCAGTAACCTCCAGGCTGGCAGTCTCTATACTCTTACTATCTTACCCATCTGACAATTTCATATCGAGTTTTTTTTTATAATAAGCTTTTCCCATAAAACTATCCACTGCTTCATATCCAATTAAAAATGCAACAGATACAACTAACTTTATGACATTATCTACACAATAAAAACTTAAAATAAATCAATTAAATACATAATCTCATTTCCTCCGATCAAGCATAAACAAACAACCCACACACTAATTGTTCTCAAACTATTTCATACTAAATCCAATATCTCTCTCCCTCACTATCCAACATCTGTCTATCACAAACATCGGCCAAAACTGGTTGTAGTGACAACTTAATGCAGCAACAATTCATTAATATCTTATCAAATGGAAACATTGTTATGCTTCACTCATCTTGATTCTCTTATATAGCCACACTTCAAAATAAAAATAAAAAAATCATTAATCTTTTGCTAATGCCTTATTATAAGCAAGTCACTGTGTGTCATTGCAGGAGTGTGGCATGCCGCAAGCACCACAGCAACAGTTGTCTACTACAGACATTCTAAAGGGGATCAGACGAGTTCAGTAAACTCTACCAACAAAAGATTTTTAGTTTTTTTTTGTTAAATTTTTTGGTTATAATCTTAAATGAATTATTTATATGGAAAAGGAAACAAATGACACCTCAATTTATGATCAACTTAATCGGTGATTATTGCCAAAATATATATAAAAAGAATTCTTTGGAATTTATAGCTAAAAGGATTAAAATGAAGGCATTACAATTATATATTATATGTTTATCAAATCCTGCGATCTGCGGCAATAGGTCTTTGGTCCATCTTTCGGGAACATTAGATACTAGATACCTTAGAACTAATAGATTTCCTAAAAGAAATCATAAATTATTGGTCTGATAGGAAATCGGAAATGTATAAATAATAAAAATTTTAAATCTCTGGACGTAAACCTAAAAGTGAAAATCTTAATAAAGTTTCTATTGTTAAGAAAATTAGACCTAACAACGGATGTTTGAAAGACATAATAAAAATAATAACAAAAATAATGAAAAAGAAATATTTGGACTTTCACTTTGTTGTCGTTATTGTTCACTATTGTCATCATCATTATTATTATTTATTAATTTTTTGGTGACGTCTTTGTGTCTGTCCACTGTTCTATTACTTAGACCTGGTTCACACTAGGAAACTTTTTTTGGGAAACTTTTGATTTTTGTGTGTGAGAGAAAGAAATATCAACCATCTCTTTCTCTCACACACAAAATCAAAAGTTTCTCAACAAAAGTTTCCTAGTGTGAACCAGGTCTTAGTTGGTGGCTGATATTTTTCTAGCAGATACTGTTGAACTTGAAAAATGTTCAGTTTTATTAGGCTGTTGTTGTTGTTGTTGTTGATGGTCTACATTTGATTCTTTACATACAAAAAAATACTTTTCTTAAGTTATTTTCTATTAATTTTATAAATTTATTTATATTATTTGTTAGTTTGTTATTAATTGATCGTGTACTTTCTTTAAAGTCTTTTTTGTATTTCTTGTTGTTGATCTTTATTTTATGCCCAAATATATATAAAAATATATATGAAATGTCATAAAATGTTTAAAGTTTTTTGAACTTATTAAATTCATACATATTTTTATGGTTAAAGACTTTTTGCGTGATTTTTTTATTATTAATTTTTTTTTGGCAAGATTGATTGAGGTGTGTTCGTTTGACTTCTTTTAATTGCCATTAAATTATATTATTTGGGCAAATTTATAAATAATTGAAAGAGTGTTTCTTTAAATTGGCTACAAATTTAAAATAATTATTTAGTTTTAAAATAATTTAATAAAAATCGAAGATTAGATTGTTGAATAGACTTTAGACTATGGACTAGGCTGTGGACTAAACTATAGACTATACTCTAGACTGTAGACAAGACAATAGACTAGACTATAGACTAGACTAGACTTTAGACTAGACTGGACTTTAGACTAGACTAGATTTTAGACTAAACTAGACTTTGGACTAGACTAGACTTTAAACTAGACTATAGACTAGACTGGACTTTAGGTTAGGTTAGGTTAGGTATTCAGGCTGCAAAGACGCACACTTGGGTCCTGTTGGTCCCTTTGTGATACCTGTAAAGATAATAAAATATAAAAGAAAGAGGGTAG
>NC_060954.1:41905155-41921995 GCF_022045245.1 Lucilia cuprina
ATAATAGACTATATACTCGACTAAACTATAGACTACATTATAGGCAGAATACTTTGTGGATTACTTATCAAAAGTTTATTAGATGGAACAAGTGCCGAAAAAATTTGTAGTCGCCATTTGTCAAAATAAGCACTATAAAATGTACTAAAGTACTAACTTTTCCATTCCTGATCTGGTGTTTAAAATGTTTATTTCTTATATAAAATGACAATTCTAAAATTTGCTAATTAAATATTTATTAGTTTAAAATAACTTAAAAAAAATCTTGTTGTTTAAAAAACAACTAAATGTAGGTTTTTTTGTTTATAAAATTGAATTTGAATCAATTGAATCTGTTATGAAGATTTTAATCTTGTTTATACGCTAAAGACAGATGCTTAAACGCCCCTTGACGAAAATTGCACACATAACAAGTTGTTTAATTGACATTTTCAGATAAGAATTTCTATATTTATATTGTGTGAGTTAAAGTTAATTTGTAATAACAAATTGTATATTTTTTTTTAGTAGTTATTTATATTATTCCTAAAATGACCTTGTCAGAAAAATAGAATTAAAATACCGCAAAATTTGAAATTATAAAATAAAAATTATATACAATTTGTAATATGTATGTATTCACATACATATGTAATTGTCATGCATTCATTCATTCATTTTTGTTATTATTATATTAAAATAATTTACAATAAAATAGAAAAAAAAACAGAATTGTACTTTAATATGTTTGAGAAATATTAAAATAATCATTCTTTATTGTTGTTGTTAGAAAACATACTACTACCACAGCATGTCACACTCTTTATTTAGTCACTTTTTAGATACCTACTTGTTGCTTAAATTTCATATCAATGTTGCTAATAAATCAGTATTTACAAAATTTTATATTATTAAAATCACATTCATACTATTTGTACTTTAATTACTGGTTTCAGAGTTTATTTTTCGTTTTTCTATTGTAGTTGTTTTGTTTTTGTTCCGATTGTTAAATATAAATTAACATTTGTTAAATAGTTTGACATCATCAAGTAAATTATATATTTATATAAAATTAATTGACGTAGAAAGGTGCAAAGTTATTTTTTTATAATTGAAATTCCATAGAAAATTATTTAAAATTGTTTTACTTTACTGGAGTCTTTTGAGATTTTTTATTTCATCATTTTCCATTAAAATGCATTATCTTGAGAATTTTGGAACACCCAAGAATATTTCAATAATATATTTCCTTTATATACAAATCGGCCCTGCAATTGGTTAATGTCTTAACAATCTAAGCGAATTATATATTAGTTTTAGTTTTTTTTCTATACCGAAGAGCAAATAACATTTGCTAGTAGCAAGATCACAGGAAGCATACAACTTCAGACCAATCAATATAAAGACTACAAAATTCTGGATTAACACAAGATCTTTACATATATTTAGTCCCCTACACCACTATATGTTTGTAACGCACAAACTCCTACTCCTGCACCTTAAAGTATGTATTCCAATCAGCTCAGAATTCTTCCTCTAGCTATTATCAAATCTATACGATCATTGATTATTTCTGTTATTGAAAACAAAATAATCGATCGCTTATTGTTTTTTAAGTAAGCATTACTACGGAATGTTTTTCTAGATAAACAAAACATATTATTGTATCAATTATTTATTTCCTAAATACCTTAATATTTAACTTTGCAATTATTAATTTTTTATTTACGTATTTCCGTTTTTATTTATTAAACATATTAACAATTTATTGTTAAAATATATATTTTTATTATTGTTTCTTTTTATCTTTTAGCAAAACTAGTTTTTTATGGCCATTTTTTATATAAAGCTTTTAATATTAGAAGAGCTGTGCATCTTTTTTTCACACCAATTCAATTCGTTGATCAAGCAAACATTTATCGATAATTTATTTTATTTTGATTCTTTGTTATTTTGAAACGATTAAATAAATCTTCTATGATTTATATGGGTAAAAAAGGGAAATAAAATCAAAGAAAACATGACATAACCCAAAAACACTGCATATATAGATAGATAGATAGATAGATAGATAGATAGATAGATAGATAGATAGATAGATAGATAGATAGATAGATAGATAGATAGATAGATAGATAGATAGATAGATAGATAGATAGATAGATAGATAGATAGATAGATAGATAGATAGATAGATAGATAGATAGATAGATAGATAGATAGATAGATAGATAGATAGATAGATAGATAGATAGATAGATAGATAGATAGATAGATAGATAGATAGATATAGAGATAGAAATACCGAAAACATATACATTTGAAAATCCTCAAAAAAAATCTACGAATTGAAAATTGGTCAAAGTCATGCTAATAATTTTATCTTAATATAAAAAATTTCCAAATTTCACTTTTCTTCGAAATTACTTTCTTGACAACCCAATAGTACTCAAAGTTATATTATGAAATAAGAAACAACTTAAAATTCTTAAAGATATGTATTTATCTACTTAAAACGATGTTTAAAAGTTGTTTTTCTTTTATATTTTTTTTAATTTGCCACTTTCTAAGGTTTATTGACTGCCAATAAAAGTTTAAAGCATAATGAACAAGAAAAAAAAACACAAATAAATTCTTAAAACTTTCATCTTTTATTTACAAAATAAACAAAAGCAATAGAAAATATTACAACCTGCTGAGTATCTGTAAAAATAATAAAAACAAAAACATTTATGATTCTGTGATAGTTAAAAAAAAAACTATTTTTAAGTACATTTTTCATAGATAAATTTGTCTGCATATATACAATCGTTAAATACAAAGATACTCTAAACCACAAAATACTATACATCTTCTATTATTAATTACTCCCCAACAATGTAAGCGCTTAAACCAACATGATTTAAATCGGTATGTGAATAATAAAAACGTAAGTGGAGGTTATTAAAAGGGAGTACTTGGAATTGTAGTATCCACATAATCTTAAATATGGGTCACACCAACAAAAAAACACACAGCGCCACTCTAAAAAAACAATCAAGTGTATTTAGTTAGACTAAAGATTTTAATTAAAAAAAAGAGAAACAGATAGTAAAAGAAATAAATACATTCATAGTCTGAAAACATGTGCAGCAACCATTTGGCTGCACTTTGTTGCACATACAACTACACCATGCCCGATTACCACCCAAAATCTGTTACTTAACAATTTTCAGACCTAAAAAAAAGAAGAGAGAAAAAAAGTTGAAGTAAAAAAAATAAACTATAAAAAAGAAAAACTTTAAATAAAACCAAAATGAATTAAGTTGTAGCTGCTCTAGTGGCATATACTTGTTAGTACCACACATATTCTTCGTAATTGTGTTGGGTGGTGTATCGTATATCAGGCAAGTACGTTTACTACATACTAAGTAAGGAATGATCAATGTGACCAACTGTTAGAAAAGAGAGTGTGTAAAAAAATAGGCTTTACCAGCTACATAGCAGAGTACTATTTCAAATTTGTTATAGTTTTAGTCTGTTCTAGTTCTGTTCTAGTTCTGTTCTAGTTCTGTTCTAGTTCTGTTCTAGTTCTGTTCTAGTTCCGTTCTAGTTCTGTTCTAGTTCTGTTCTAGTTCTGTTCTAGTTCTGTTCTAGTTCTGTTCTAGTTCTGTTCTAGTTCTGTTCTAGTTCTGTTCTAGTTCTAGTTCTGTTCTAGTTCTGTTCTAGTTCTGTTCTAGTTCTGTTCTAGTTCTGTTCTAGTTCTGTTCTAGTTCTGTTCTAGTTCTGTTCTAGTTCTGTTCTAGTTCTGTTCTAGTTCTGTTCTAGTTCTGTTCTAGTTCTGTTCTAGTTCTGTTCTAGTTCTGTTCTAGTTCTGTTCTAGTTCTGTTCTAGTTCTGTTCTAGTTCTGTTCTAGTTCTGTTCTAGTTCTGTTCTAGTTCTGTTCTAGTTCTGTTCTAGTTCTGTTCTAGTTCTGTTCTAGTTCTGTTCTAGTTCTGTTCTAGTTCTGTTCTAGTTCTGTTCTAGTTCTGTTCTAGTTCTGTTCTAGTTCTGTTCTAGTTCTGTTCTAGTTCTGTTCTAGTTCTGTTCTAGTTCTGTTCTAGTTCTGTTCTAATTATGTTCTAGTTCTGTTCTAGTTCTGTTCTAGTTCAGTTCTAGTTCAGTTCTAATTCAGTTCTAGTTCAGTTCTAGTTCAGTTCTAGTTCAGTTCTAGTTCAGTTCTAGTTCAGTTCTAGTTCAGTTCTAGTTCAGTTCTAGTTCAGTTCTAGTTCAGTTCTAGTTCAGTTCTAGTTCAGTTCTAGTTCAGTTCTAGTTCAGTTCTAGTTCAGTTCTAGTTCAATTCTAGTTCAGTTCTAGTTCAATTCTAGTTCAGTTCTAGTTCTCTTCTTCAGTTAGCAAAATTTGTAGTCTGTTGAGTTATACATCTAAAAAGATGCAGCACAAAAAGTAGTTGGTCCCATCATTTCATACATGTAAATAAAGTTTTTCTAAAAAAGTGACTTGTATCTTAATTTAGGTGAATGAATTTTCCTTTACATGAGTTTTTTTCTATTATTACTGCTGTTGTATTCGGATTTTTGTATTCTCATGAATGACTGAATAAATGCATTCATAAGAGATCACAATGAAGTGAGTGAGTGAGTGGCTGACTGGCTCGTTGGTTAAAGTGGTGGTAAATTTGTTTATTTGTTTTCATCTTGTGTAGTTAAGCATTCGTTCATTTGTATTCACATTCAAATTACTATAAATATATTAAAAAAAGTACACAGAAAAATATACAATAACAACAGCAATAGATATTTTAAACGCGTGTCTTTAAATGTATCAAATGTTTGCTTGTGGCCGGAACGCCACATCAAGAAGGTGTTTCTCTATGGTTTAACAATTACGTTGAAATAACAAGTGTTTGTTATTATTGTTGTTTTCATTGTTTTATTATTTGTTTATGTTTAAATATGAAAATTTAGAGGAAATGTGTTGGAAGTTTGCATGATGTAGATGTAGATTAGTTTCTCTAATTGGAATAACTAGAACTTGCCATGGATTGTGATAGTAAGGAATAATGGAGAAAAACCTAACTTTTTGGTACTTTCCTATTCTGTAAAGTACCGGGGATATCAGGATATATTGGATCGTAGCTTTCATATAAGTTCCATACAGTATTTAATTTCATTATAATATATCTATGTCTGAGAATGTACAAAACATGTCTGTAAATGCTATTTTCTTAACTTCCATTTCCTATGAATTCCTATTTCTTTTTTCATATTCAACAAAATTCTTTAGAAAATTAACTTTTTTTCTCTAATCGAATTGACCCATAAAGCAAATAATCTATTCATTCATATAAGTCTGGATTCGTACAACAAATATTAAAACATCTTTCTTACCACAATTTCTCAATCTTGCTTTTGTAATTATCTAATAATTTGGTTTTTTACTTATTTTGCTTTTCTTTTTCTTCTCCCATTTACAGATAATGATGTTGAAGCGGTATTTCTAGTTCAGTTCTAGTTCAGTTCTAGTTCAGTTCTAGTTCAGTTCTAGTTCAGTTCTAGTTCAATTCTAGTTCAGTTCTAGTTCAATTCTAGTTCAGTTCTAGTTCTCTTCTTCAGTTAGCAAAATTTGTAGTCTGTTGAGTTATACATCTAAAAAGATGCAGCACAAAAAGTAGTTGGTCCCATCATTTCATACATGTAAATAAAGTTTTTCTAAAAAAGTGACTTGTATCTTAATTTAGGTGAATGAATTTTCCTTTACATGAGTTTTTTTCTATTATTACTGCTGTTGTATTCGGATTTTTGTATTCTCATGAATGACTGAATAAATGCATTCATAAGAGATCACAATGAAGTGAGTGAGTGAGTGGCTGACTGGCTCGTTGGTTAAAGTGGTGGTAAATTTGTTTATTTGTTTTCATCTTGTGTAGTTAAGCATTCGTTCATTTGTATTCACATTCAAATTACTATAAATATATTAAAAAAAGTACACAGAAAAATATACAATAACAACAGCAATAGATATTTTAAACGCGTGTCTTTAAATGTATCAAATGTTTGCTTGTGGCCGGAACGCCACATCAAGAAGGTGTTTCTCTATGGTTTAACAATTACGTTGAAATAACAAGTGTTTGTTATTATTGTTGTTTTCATTGTTTTATTATTTGTTTATGTTTAAATATGAAAATTTAGAGGAAATGTGTTGGAAGTTTGCATGATGTAGATGTAGATTAGTTTCTCTAATTGGAATAACTAGAACTTGCCATGGATTGTGATAGTAAGGAATAATGGAGAAAAACCTAACTTTTTGGTACTTTCCTATTCTGTAAAGTACCGGGGATATCAGGATATATTGGATCGTAGCTTTCATATAAGTTCCATACAGTATTTAATTTCATTATAATATATCTATGTCTGAGAATGTACAAAACATGTCTGTAAATGCTATTTTCTTAACTTCCATTTCCTATGAATTCCTATTTCTTTTTTCATATTCAACAAAATTCTTTAGAAAATTAACTTTTTTTCTCTAATCGAATTGACCCATAAAGCAAATAATCTATTCATTCATATAAGTCTGGATTCGTACAACAAATATTAAAACATCTTTCTTACCACAATTTCTCAATCTTGCTTTTGTAATTATCTAATAATTTGGTTTTTTACTTATTTTGCTTTTCTTTTTCTTCTCCCATTTACAGATAATGATGTTGAAGCGGTATTGGCTGAATCTCAAGCAATTGTTATGACATCCACACAGCAACAACAACAACAGCAACAACAACGCCAACAAACACCACAACATCAACAAGTTATCAGTCATCAAATGTTAGAATCACAATGTTCCATCAATAGTACAACATCTATACAAACCGTCTTACAACAATCAGTCATACACAATTCGCCAAAACATAACGGTAGCATTTCAATGCTACAACAACAATCTGTCATTAGTACGAATTCAAATTCATCTATAAATTCTCAACAGAATATTTCATATGCCATCGAAGCACTGCCCGGCAGTTTACGACACGTTTCAGGCAGTGTTAATTCATTATTAGAACACATTGCACCGGCGACCATGAGTAGTGAAGGTGTTTTGAATATTGGTGATGTTGCCGATTTGCTACATCCCCAACATGCAATCATAACGGGTGGTCGTTCTCAGGAGGGTTGTCCCTTAATTATATTTCCCGATAATAATAATTTCAATACACTGGAGGAGGTGGATTATCAAAAGTTAATTTTGTATTTAACTTCAGTGCCATCGTAAGTGTAATAATTTTTGAAGTATATTTGCAAATTATAGTTTTGTTTTCTATTGCAGGCTACAAGATGCAGATTTGGGTTTTCATTTAATAATCGATCGACGTAAAGATAAATGGACTTCGGTGAAGACAGTATTACAGCGCATTTCGGTGAGTTTTTCTATTCATTATAAATATTTAATATTTATCTATCTATCTATCTATCTATCTATCTATCTATCTATCTATCTATCTATCTATCTATCTATCTATCTATCTATCTATTTATCTATCTATCTATCTATCTATCTATCTATCTATCTATCTATCTATCTATCTATCTATCTATCTATCTATCTATCTATCTATCTATCTATCTATCTATCTATCTATCTATCTATCTATCTGTCTATCTATTTATCACTTATTAATGAATCCAATTGTTTTTTAATTCCAGATTTATTTTCCCGGCATTATACACGTCGTTTATGTTTTACGACCCTCTGGTCTCTTTCAAAAGGCCATCTCTGAAGTTAGTTCAAAATTTTCCAAAGACGAATATCGTTTTCGTTTAGTCATATGTTCCTCCCTTAGCGATCTACATGAGTACATAGTACCCGCTCAATTAACAGCAGATATGGGCGGAACACTAATATATTCCCACCATGAGTGGATACAACAAAGAATAGTAATTTATTAAAAAGAAAATATTGAAAATTTTTAATAATAATTTATTTTTCTCACAGTCCCTGGAAAAGTTCTCTAGCCTAACACATCAAGTATCCGCCGAATTAGATATTTTCATACAAGCCATACACGATACAGAATTTCCAAATTCTGTTGAAGCCACACAAAAATTATTAGACGATCAGGGTTTGGATTATCAAAGACTTAAAGAGGAAATATTGGCGGCAGCCAAACATGGTGAAACTTTATTGAATAACATCAAATCAAATGATGAAATTAAAGAATTCTCCGAGCGTACTGGCAATGTTAGCTCTATAGAACGGTAAGTTTTTATTTTTAATATAATTTTAAGCTTTATGTTTCTTTTCAAAAAAAAGCTTTTTACTTTTTTAACTTTTCTAAAATAAAACTAACTTTCTATATTTATATAAATAATGTTTATTACTAACTGAATAATCCTATTTATTACCCTACCAATCCTAACAAAAACTTTTAACCTTTAATCTATCATTTATAACAAATTAGTTTCCTTTGTAACTTTTCCTTAAAACTTTTCATTTCTTAAAAAAAAAAACAAAAAACTTTTTAAATGTTCATTATTAATTTCTAGCTCTGCACTGGTTTTGTAAAACAGAAAAAAAATAATATTGAACAAATTTACATAAAAATAATAAATTTTTAGGTTAATTTTTGTTAAAGAAAAATTTGAAATTATATTGATTTTTATTACCTTGATCAAAACCCAATAATTGATTTAATTGTTTTGTGAATTTCGGTTGAAAACGGTTTTCATTTTATTATTACTTTATTATTGTCATATAAATATAACGCATGTTTTGTCGTTCATCTCTTTGGTTTCTGTCTATTGTGTGTTCATTTTGTTGTTGTTCGAGTTTTTGTGTTAAAACTGTTTGTTGTTTGTAGTTTGAAGAAAAATTGAATTCGAAAAGGTTTCATAAACCGTTTATTAATGAACTGATACTATTTATGTAGAGAAAAGTATTCGATGTATTCTGTTATTCTGATATCTAATGGGAAAAGTACTCTTAATTCCTT
Organism: Lucilia cuprina; assembly: GCF_022045245.1. Taxonomy (NCBI): domain Eukaryota; kingdom Metazoa; phylum Arthropoda; class Insecta; order Diptera; family Calliphoridae; genus Lucilia; species Lucilia cuprina. The sequence goes on from NC_060954.1 coordinate 41,914,103, forward strand.
TTAGAAAATGTATCATTTTAAGTATAGAAAAGTATTAAAAACTATTTTATTATTAATTACTTATTAAACCACTAGTAAGTAGTACTTTCATGCTTCTTACTTATTATAGAAAATTGATATTTAAAGAACAAAAAGGAACCGAAAAAAAAATTCTTCAATTTTTTTCAATTAGGACCATTTATGTTCAATTTCCGATTCCGAGAGAAAATTCTATAAGCAACATTGAATTACGAAGAAGAATCAAAACATTCCTTCTTTTAGATTTTCATTCATTAAAAATTTAAATTTTTATGTTTTTTTTTTTTTGAATAATAAAACTCAGATTTAGAATAGCTTATTAGATCAGTTCAAAATTTTAATATAAACTAGATATTACCACGACAATTTCCATAAATATATATTTTTTGTAAACGTCAAAGTTTTGTTGCATGCAGTTGTTGTTGCTGTTGTTAATGTTCAGTCAGCTTAGATTGTTTAATTTGTTTTAAAATATAAAATTATATTCGTTGCTTTATTGTTTTAAACGTATTAAGTGTTGTGAAATGAAAAACTAAACACTCACTTTACTTTACACACCACAATATATACTCACCTCATTATACCACTTTACACCAAATTCAACCACAATCACACGCATTATCTCTTAATTTGTACATTAGCTTTTTTTGGTTTTAACATCATTTTACCACACATTTACCTAAAGCTTTTTTCATTTGATCACTGCTGCCATTTTTGTTTCTATATGCCTAAAGATATGCTATACATTTTAAAAAAGTTTATTTAGTAGACAAAACATGGTTGGTACATTATGTGTAGATGTAGTTATTATAAAACTCCACCAGAACTACTCCTTTTCGGATTTCGCTAAATATAATTTTTCTTTAAAGGGACACACTTAGATCCATCCCTTTGAGATAGGTACATGAAAAGAGAAAGGGTGAGAGTATTAGTAAATTTCGACGTAGTTACTCTGGATCCCAGCGAAATCAATTTGTCTCACGATTAAAGCGGTTTATCTTTATCACATTCTCCTCGAATAAATACGTTAAAAGGTTGACAAATATATTAAATCTAGTCAACGCCAGGAACGGCCCATCACTGAGAAAGTGAGTGACAACCTCTACTACTTCCTCTTTACAGTTTCTGCAGATTCAATCTTCTAACATAAATATCGAAAGGACAATGTAATTGTAATCTGCAGCTGTAATCTCACATAATATACAAAACCTGTGATGTATGATAAGTTGGCCACACAATCTTCGCCATTCCACAATTGCACAATCTTGGATTGTGCAATCTCTTAGAGTTTATAACGAATCGAACGTTTTCAATGAGTTAACAGTATACCGTCAATAATATATTGCAAAGGAATCTGCATTGGTATTGCCTATTGATGATCTAGAATCCAGTACAATGATATAGTAGAATGTTTCGCCATATCATTATGGAAAGACTGGCATCCAAACATCATTTATGGCAAAGCCAGCATAAACCTAGTGGGAAAAACAAGTTCAGACATTGCAAACATAGAAAATTATCATACGCAGCTTTATGGTCGATAAAAATGTTGTGGGTGTAGTTTTGCATTATAGACGTAACTATAATCTATGGCGGACTTAACTCAGATCGTCAGTATATGGCTAAGTCGTTAGCAAATTACACCATATAGGCGATAAAAATGAGATATAACCCTCCATAGTTCCCCCGGGGGGCATGTTACCTTGGTGAAGCCTCCACTTTGGTGTTATTGCAATCCCGATACCATTGAATTTTCCATCCTTGTCCAGATATGTTCAGAGTATACTCTGTTCACATCAGAATTACCACAATGTGTCCCTGTGAGTAAGAACAAAGTCCTCGGCTTATTTGATGGATTTGTACTTCGGTCCACCTTTTACGTTTCTAGATGATGTTGCCGAATCAACAGAGGCCATCCCAGCTGCGTGGTTGTAAACGGAGGTTATGTTTTACATCTCGATAGTTAAGCAACGGTGCAGCAATGGTCAGAAATTAGATAGCTCAAGTACTTTAGCAAAGTGCTTGTACATGGACAGGCCCAATCCATGTACAAAAATTGCCACCTGAGTTCGTCTTTTAAGGATTTATGGTAGATGGTAGACCGTTGTTCAAGTCTACCCAGTGGATGAAAAAGACCACCGTCGGATAGTGCATCTTGCCAGGTACTCACGTAAAGCACACGACATTCAACTCTCGATAGTTACTGTAAATTGTAAGGACACCTTTATTCATCAGACATATATTTTCCATACCATAGTTGTGATAAGAATTGGACTTAAGCTGTTCGTATTTCCATATATTCAAGTGGCGGTACGTCGAACCCATTATCACTTATCTCTATCTTCATAAAGAATGTGCTGGCTTATCCGCAGTAATGTTACGGCACGAATAGTTCTTCTTAAGTCGATAATGGTTCGGATTGAATTGGACCACCGTACAGAGTTCTACAGTTCAGTGATTCGGGAAGAATAGGTTTAAAGTGTTTGTTTCAGTTTTCAAATGGGCAATCTTTGTCTAACAGATGCGTGTCCGTACTTTTGCTAATACACTTCCGAATCAATGTTTGCAATTGTACCCTGCCTTGAGAGTTTCACGATGTTCAAATGTAGTACTATTTAAATTGTTCGGCTGTTGGCACGGAAACATTCTCATTGCCAATGTTAAGGTGCAATTTCAATATCATCAAGCTGGTCGTAAAATCAATCCTTGACTCCCATGACCTTTTTCTCGGTCGGCATTGATGCGAATTGCGGCTAGCTGTTCATCCACATGTGTAATACTGATAACAAGATTGAATTAGACGTACGTCCAATATGCTAGATGAATGCCATTCATCTACTGCAACGTGATCTATTTGAGTCAACGTAATTATAGCCTGCCTTCAGTATTTGCTACTTGTCACCATGTTCCATTCCATTCTCCATGAAGGTTACATTTTTCAACTGTAAGAAGAGAAACATTCTCATTGTCAATGTTTTTAGACAATTTCAATATCATCGATCGTACAAGCCATCAAGATGGTCGTAAAAGCGATCCTTGACTCTTATAACCTTTTCCTCGGTCGGCATTGATGCGAATTGCGGCTAGCTGTTCATCCACATGTGTAAAACTGATAATAAGATTTCGCATTCGTTAACAAACTATAACACCGCAAACCGAACTTATGCCTTTCTGCAATAAAGTCGTAATAAATGTCTATGGATAGTACTTTTACAGCAGTCTTGTCCAATCCAGCGTATTTCCTGGATTGCAATCATATCATCCTTATCATCCATAAGATCGTAAAGAGAGCTAGACTCTGTCACTTGTTGAGCTATGATTGACAATAGGAATGACCTGCGGGGTTACCTGGAGGTCATTCCTAACTCGATTTGAAAAAAATATATTTCGAATTTGTATGTCAAATACATTGTGTTTTGAATCGAAATACGGAGTTTGATTAGGTGTAATTGTAATTGTTTCCTCTTCATCCTCATTTTGACAACACCTAAAGAAATCATTGTAAGGAAGTCCAATGCGTCTTGCAGGGTTTCCAAACTTGGAATGACCAGAAAGAACTGATAATAGAATGCTCAGAAGAGTTCTATAGGTCCAAGGCATCTTAGCAGTCGAGCAAGTATCTTCTTGAGCTGGACAGAAACAAATGTTCCGTATTTGTTTCTCAGTGGCAGCTAGGGCAACGCCGTAGAATAAATACACCCCTGCTCTTTTATTGTCCAGCACTCGTTGAATCCCTTTAAAACGCTCTATGATTCCTTCGATATAAAATATGTGTAAATATGTTATTAAATGTAGATATTTCCTAATTTGCCTTAATATCTTATAATTCCCTGACTATTGGACCTTTTAGTGTTATCCGCTCTGTTATCTATTCAAACTCTTATGTAGATTTATATCTAACTAAACCCCTAACGAATTTTAGTTTTATTATTGACCGTCCCCTTAGTGCCGGTCTACACTAGGAAACTTTTTTTGGGAAAACTTTTGATTTTGCGTGAAAGAGAGAAAGAATCTCATTCATCTCTCTTGCGGAAACTTGTTTTGTTATTCTTCTCAGTCGTACAACAATAGATCCATGTAATTAACACGTAGTTGCTGAGACAAAGACCTGATTCACACTGGGAAACTTTTGTTGAGAAACTTTTGATTTTGTGTGTGAGAGAAAGAGATGGTTGATATTTCTTTCTCTTTCTTTCACACACAAAAATCAAAAGTTTCTTAAAAAGTTTCCTAGAGTGAACCAGGTCTAAGGAAACTTCAAAAGAGAATTAAGAAAAAGTTTCTCAACAAAAGTTTCCTAGTGTCAACCACGTCTTACTGCACTACTCTCTATCACAACACAAAACTAATTAACACTAACAAAAACACCCACACACACACTCTCTCTCTCTACATCAATACAATCTTTAAAAAAATGATCATATCAATGTTTACATTTCATGGCTCATCACAAAAAACAATATTGTGTGTCTTTTCTCTCTTTCTATTTCTCTAAAACAAAACATAAACCGAACGCTCACTCACGTGTGATAAAACGTAATATTGTTTTTATGTAAAAATGCAATAATTTCAAATGTCACACATGTCAATTAAATTTGCAAAAAAAAAATAATAACTCACATGACTCAAAATTAAACAAATCAATTACACGCGTTCTTTGATAAATACAAATACCGAAAATTGAAACTAAAATTAAAACGCGTTTTAAACTTTGATACATTATGCTCATTATGCTAATGAGTAATAATGCAGATCCAGTGCAGGGCAAACAATTATACAAAATCCACAACAACAACAATATATAAAACGTCATCAAATTATTTATCATCAACAATATAAATTGAAAAAACCTCAACATTATGATGACTGTCGGGACTATCGTAGACTTTTGGTGCAGCTAGAGGAAACCGAAAGACGTTTTGATGAATTTTGGCGAACACATCGTAATCGCCTGCAACAATGCTTGGAGTTAAGGAAATTTGAACAGAGTTTTAGAGAACTACAGGTAAACTTAAGCCATTACATTGTTTCGTTCTTTTTTCCTTATTTTCTTCCTATAATATTATTTTTAGTTTTCATTTGATGCCCGCCTTAAAAGTATATCCGAAATGACCGAAATTGGTGAGAGTGTTGAACGTGTTGACAGTTTAATATTGGAAACGAAAGAATTTCAAACTTTATGTGCCAGTGATATTGATAAGGCTGCTGAAGTTATAGCAGCCGGTCAACAACTTATTGGTTCACGCGGTGTTTATCCTTGGGAAGTTGTGCAACCGAAGTGTGATGAACTGCAGCGTGTTTGTGATATAATCACAGAACGTTTACAGAAACGTTTGGAAATTCTTAATAAAAATCGTGAGCTAATGGAGAGAGTTGAAAAGGTGAAGCTGTTTATAATTGATTAACACTTTTAGTTTTAATAAACTTATTTTCTTCAGGCTAATGAATGGTGTGCAAATGGTGTCGAATTACTTACCTCCCAACGCATTGAGAAATGTTCTTCATCTCCTGAATTGGCCGAACAGAGTCTTCAGGAGATTCAGGCTTTTATAGCGTCTGCTTCTGATTTTAAATTGTCTAGTCCAAGTGAATTTAAAAAGATTTTCTTAGAAAGTACCACACCAGAAACCAAAGCTTTAGTATCACAGGTAAGTGGAGAATATTTTTCAAAATTATTTTTAAAGGAGCCTCAACTATTTCCTAATAATATAATATTTTAGAACACATTTTTCTATTATCCTTATCTTTTATGAAATATCTAATTCTCCTCTCCTGACTAACTATAAAAAATATCTCTCTATGAATTTTGTTTTAACTTGAGTGTGTCCCCAATGAAGACATCGAGAGGACAATCCGCTAGCGTAACTTATAGACGAGACTATATACTAGACTTTAGACTAGACTATAAACTAGACTATAGACTAGACTATAAACTAGACTATAAACTAGACTATAAACTAGACTATAAACTAGACTATAGACTAGACTAAAAACTAGACTATAGACTAGACTAGACTATAGACTAGACTATAGACTAGACTATAGACTATACTATAGACTAGACTATATACTAGACTATAGACTAGACTATAGACTAGACTATAGACTAGACTATAGACTAGACTATAGACTAGACTATAGACTAGACTATAGACTAGACTATAGACTAGACTATAGACTAGACTATAGACTAGACTATAGACTAGACTATTGACTTGACTATAGACTAGACTATAGGCTAAACTAAAGACTAGACTATAGATTATACTATAGACTAATGAGTAGACTATAAATAGGCTTCACTATAGACTAGACTATAAACCAGACTATATGATAGACTATAGACTAAACTAGTCTATAGTCTAGACAATAGACTTTGCCTTTCGCAAATCTTGATTTATCTCTCCCGGTGATATAAATCTTTTGAGAGATGTTAAACCCCTTTTAAAAGAATGAGAGCAAGCAAGAATTTATTTAAAGTTTATCCATAGCATTTCTCTAAGTTATCAAAATTCGTTCAACTTCTTCTGTCCCTGATTTGAGTCATCTCACCACAGAAGGTTAAACACAAAAACAAATAATTTGCACCCTCACTTGTTTTTTGTAAAGCGATAAGCTACAATTTAAAATAAATAAATCCCATATCACTGACAAGCTGAGTATTTTTATTGTTTTTGTTTTGTTGGTCCAGCATAAATACTAAGTACTGGAAAAGCTGCTGTTGTTTAAAAATTATTGTTTTTATTATTTATACAAGTAATTTAAATGTTTATTTTATATATTTTGTGTTTTCTAGACAATTTCCTCTCTGCTTTTTAAAGTGATTACAAAAAGAGAATCTCTTTTTTATTTTACAATTTAAAAACGTTGTAAATTTAAAAAATAATGTATAAAAATTGTGTTCTTTTTTTTAAGGGTTTCATTTAAAATATTATTTTTTCTTTTTAATATTTTTTATTGAGAATTTATGAGGGAATACAAAACAACTAGTGAATCATTTTATAGCGATCCCATTTCTCACATTAGTTGACGGACAAGCTTTAAAACGTTTGCTTTAGAAAAAAAAAATCGAGCGAAAATTTAAATTTTATATGAAAAAAAAGAAAATTATTAAAAACTAAACTTAAATTGTTTTATTGAAAAAAAAGTTACCAATTAACCTTTAAAATTAAATGTTTTTGTGGCATCAATACTCAAAATGTTTATTTCGTATATTGAAGAGGATACGAAGCAGAAACGTTGGTCTTGCCCCATACCTTTTAGCAGGGTCATACGACACAGCAGTATTGAATTTGATGTGAGTGTTTTGTAAGAATTAAAAATAAATTTAAATGTTATATTTAATTATGTAAATTCTGATGTATTTACTGTTCGTTGCTGTATTATCAATAATAATTTAATATGAGAAATCTCTTTGTTTTAATTTGTAAAAGAAATATTGAGATAAGTGGAATAGTGATTTGAAGAAATTAAAAATAGTAATAAAAATGCTTAAAAAGTATTGATAGACAGCTGTTAAAACGATTTTAAACATCGGTTTGGATCGTAGGGCGACATTAAAGATATCTGTGTCTACGCCGTTCCAACATGAACTATATAGTCAATAAAATAATATATTGTCGTAATTACACAAGATCAAGTACATTACTTACTCGTCGTCCAGTTGCGTTATGAATACCATTATTCTGGTCCGTTCGTTTGGCGAGCGGAAAATAATCATAGTGATGGAAATAGATAGATATACAGATAGACAGACAGACAAACAGAAAGACTGATAGATAGATAGATAGATAGATAGATAGATAGATAGATAGATAGATAGATAGATAGATAGATAGATAGATAGATAGATAGATAGATAGATAGATAGATAGA
>NC_060954.1:41922095-41924165 GCF_022045245.1 Lucilia cuprina
TATCTATCTATCTATCTATCTATCTATCTATCTATCTATCTATCTATCTATCTATCTATCTATCTATCTATCTTTCTATCTATCTATCTATCTATCTATCTATCTATTCACTGAGAACAGTTAACAATATTTTGGATCTCTTTTGTATTGAAATAAGTCTTAAGAACATCATAAACATAGTGAGCAATACTATAAAGGACTTATGTATATGGCCGGAATCACACTTTAAGACGCAACCACCTGATAAAGGACTTTCTCGACTTCAATGACATCCAATTACTCCGCCATTGTACTACTCTGTAGTTTTCAATGTTTTTGCTTTAAGCATTTCCATTTAACACCTCTTATTGGTACTCCATTATTGTATGTTCAAATAAAACCTGTAAATATGTATATCAAATGCTTACGGTTTAACACTCACCGCATAAAAAAAAAACCTCAACTTGATGTAATATTAAATTGCAAAAAGAGAAAAAAAACGCAAATATCTGTGTTTTTTCAGGTGTTTTTTTTTTTTGAAACTTCTTCATCAAACGTTAAAGCAATGAAATAAATGCGTTCAAATACAACAGTTTTTTTTACCAAAACAAATTAATTCACGTTACACCGTAATTGCCATAGCGATAAAAACAAGAAAATGATCTGTAAAAACTGATCAAAAACATGGAAATGATTATAGGTTTGTCACCTAATATAGATTTGCAACATGTTGAATGAGCTGTAAAGATCTCTTAAAGTGTTTGGGATTAGAGAAGTGGAATGTATTTTATAATAATTCTATGATAAATAGATTAAGAAACACATTTGTAAAGGACCTTAAGAAAGTAACCAATTGCTACCATTATCATGATGATCATCATCATTTGCAGTTAAACGTTAAATAATTGTCATAACAATTTTGTAAAATTTATAAAATTTCATTGAATTCATTAGAACGTTGTCATACATTCTAATGTCTTTAAATCATACAATTTAGTTAATGTGTGAATGTTTGTGATGTCTCAGTTATATCTTTAAGATCATGTTTTTTTTCCTGCTAATACCATTAGAAACTGTTATATAACCGATAATACATGATTTAATATTAGATTTCTCACTTGTCGTCATTTGTCTTTAACTGTGACTCGTTGAGATGAAATTAAATTTAATCTTTCTAAACGTTTTATATTGATAATTAAATAGTTTTTCTTTTCTTAGTATTAAGAGCAATATGTCATTTAATTTTTTATTTGTAAAATTAAGATTGTGTTTTACATCGGAATTTTCTATAGAATTGAAATGTAGTGAAAGAAAAAAGATTGTTGTTTGTTAATAATGTGATCTGGAATGTTAAAGCTAATGCAATATCACGGAAAAAAGAGGTGCTACCATTACTTCTAGTCTGCTGGGACTATAAACTGTTGATGTCAAATGTATCCTCGGCCTTTTCTTGGACTAATGGCACTATGGGTGGACTTGTCATGGCTGCTCAGTTGGTTGAGGTTCCTTCGGGAACCACGTCGTGACTGTGGCTTAGCTCAAATTCGCGGGGAAAGAATGTTGTTTTAAGGATTGATATATCCATGACTGGATTCTCTCTCCGGTGTTATTGCCATCTCAACAGATATCAGTGTCTGATGTTACAGAAAAATCAGTGCTGGATTCCTGAACCCGTTGAGTATCTCTTACTATTCGCGTAGAAGGGTACCAGAAAAGGTTTGGGAATTTTCAGGTTAACACCTGATAGTTGTAATCCCGTAGATAAATTTTTATGGGCTGAGAATGGAACTGATGTAAGTTGTTGAATGATTGGGAAAGTCTCCTCTGCAGAGGAGATAAAATTGCTCTAGTACTTCTCAATTCTAATGGATGAAAACTACGACTGTAAAAAAGGCTTTAATCCAGGTGTTCACGCTGACGGCAGGCTTGTCTCTTGTGTCCAACGTGGATTGGATTTGATGTAACATTCATTCTCTTTACAAACTATCAACCTATCTATCTATCTATCTATCTATCTATCTATCTATCTATCTATCTATCTATCTATCTATCTATCTATCTATCTATCTATCTATCTATCTATCTATCTAT